>NC_088355.1:40527500-40720000 GCF_036884655.1 Musa acuminata AAA Group | reverse complement strand
TTTTCCTCTGTTTCAGCATCTGAGTCATCTTATTCATCTATGAAGTCTCCTGATATCCTTGTATTAGCGGATACATTTCTGAAGTTGAGATGTGAGGTGGAAATTCTCAGGATCTTTCATTTCTTTATACTTCCATTTCATGTGATAGTTGTAAGCACTATGCTGATACATGATGGATCTGCAGGTACTTGGGGCCAATGTTGTAAAAAGTGGTTCAGGAACCTTTGCTGTGTATTCAGTTTCTGTGACTGATGCAAATAACAATAGCTGGTTTATAAAAAGAAGGTTCGCTTGATAAGGCAGTATGATGTATCAGTTGAATTTTTCTTAAACATTTTGACATTTGGTATGCACATTGCATAATGGAAGTTCCTTTTTCGGTATTTTCCTTAAGGTTATGGGCTTTCTTGTTAGGTTTCGTCATTTTGAGGAGCTACATCGACGTCTGAAAGAGTTTCCTGAATATAATTTAAGTTTGCCACCCAAGCATTTTTTGTCATCTGGACTAGATGTTCCTGTTGTTCAAGAAAGATGCAAGCTTCTTGATGTATATTTGAAGGTATGCTTGTCTTGAAGTACTCTTGGTGACAATGCTTGTTCCACAAGATTGCTTACGATTATGTTCAAGCATGCACCCAGCACCTTTTTGGTTTGCTTCTCAATTTTTTCCAGACTTTGGCCTTCAATTAACAAAAAGTTGCTTGGTCATAGCTATGCTGAGTATCTCAATCTATTAGATTTAGCTTTGAAGGCATTCAAGATTCGTGCTAGTAACATATACACAGTTATCCTTTCCTAAATAATGCTGAAAATTATACTTCTTTCTTGGCACAACCCTTTTAATTTATTCTCAAGTAAAGCACGTGGTTCCAAGATGTCTTTTGTAGCATGCACATATGACAATTGGCCTTGATGCAGTACAACTACTGGCTTGTTCAGTTTGTAGCATAGTAACATTCGCATGCAGGTGACAAATAGGATAAGAGTCCTGGATAAGAATCTGGAACATGGTGTTTAAGTGATGCTCCTGTGTTGATACCTATAATGAAAGATAGGGTTGAAAGAGTTTGTAACACAATCTTTAGAAGTTCATATGCAAGCATGCATGTCCCCTTCTGTGCAGATATCTCTGGAAGGGTAACCAAGTACCTTGTCTCACATCATTACCTTTCTCATTAGCTTGCTTTTAGTGAGAAAAGTCCAATACTACCTGTCATAGCTCATTGATTGAGAATATTAGGCCACTTTATATATTTTTGATGTTTTTGTTAAAGCCCTGTGTATCGTGAAGTTATTTTCTTTTGAAATCATCTAAGATATAACGTGCAACACTGGAAGCTTCAACTTGTCTTAACCATATTGTATGGAGTCCTAGTGAGAAAAGTACAATACTACCTGTCATAGCTCATTGATTGAGAATATTAGGCCACTTTATATATTTTTGATGTTTTTGTTAAAGCCCTGTGTATTGTGAAGTTATTTTCTTTTGAAATCATCTAAGATATAACATGCAACACTGGAAGCTTCAACTTGTCTTAACCATATCATATGGAGTCCTTTCCTGCTTAGTTGATTGATCCATACAATCATATTTGGGTCCTCTTCAGATACAATACCTGAGATGTCTCCAAGATTCTCTGAAGTTGGGACTGAAATATGTAATGTCAGATGTCGTGGTCCATATTCGGTATTTGACTATTTTAGAGGCATCACAGCATAGGATCATCAACTGGATGTCATTAGCTATAGATACTCTTGGAAACCTTATTATGGTCTGTACTGGTGGTTCAAAATAATACAACAGTTATCCGAGACAGAGACAAATGAATAAAAACAAGTAGGATTTCGTATGTTTCATGCTGCTTCCCAATACCATGATATTGCTGGTGCCATTCCCTCAATAAAAGATGTGTACCAATATGGTAGGGAATTATGGCAAGAAACCTGAATTCTTGCATGATGCTACTCCCAATTTATTCTCTCTTTTATTTTTGGTTTCTGATAACCTTTAGTCTTGCTATTCTGTCTTTTAGTGACACAATTGTCTTTCTTTTTGCACAGAAGCTTCTTCAGATTCCAACCATATCAGAGTCTATAGAGGTCTGGGATTTTCTCAGTGTTGATTCACAGGTTGGTATTAAACCTAATATGATTGTCATTTTTGTTGTGTCCAATATCTTTTTGGCTGAACAAATTTTTTAAAGTGCTATCCATGTTGCAGACATATGTTTTCTCAGATTCTCTCTCCATCATCCAAACATTATCAGGTTTTCATTTCATGTTATTTTTTCTTGGTGTGGACTTGAATTGTTTTCTTCATATCTTTCGTTGGATATACTGATATAAATCTTCCTCATATCTGATTTTTTTCATTCCAGTGAATCTTGATGTTAAGCCACATGAAAAGAGTGCGAAAAGTTTTGATTCCATTGAAGATGTCAATAGCCAGTTATTTTCTGCAGAGAAAAATCAAAATTATGAGATCAAAGACAGTGCTACACCAATGAGTAAGAGTTACCCTGAATCTGATGGTTTCAGACTGAGAAAACCATATACGGAGAAAATTTCAGGTCCAGATACTAGAAAGGAGCAGAAGAATTCATGTCAGGACAAGACAGGAAGTGATCCAGAAAGTAGGCTTGGGAAGAATGTTCCATCTACTGGCAAATCCGACCAGCTAAAGAAACACTCAGTAGTGGGAGTTGAGACTTTGCAAGAGAGCTCTAAAAGTATTCATTCTGGTGGGGCCTTCAGCATTCCGACTGAAGTAAGTTCGTAACTCCTGTATATATAATAAAAATAGGGAGTTCTCTCCATAAGGTGGCATCTTGTTTGAAATTAATAGCTTTGCTTACAATTTTCATTGCTAAGCAAGTTAAAAACAGGTAAAATGAATGGTTCTGATTTATTGCCTAAGTAATCCTCAAAGGGATTGTACTCAAATATGTGCTCATGAAAAAATATAAACCATCAATTATTATCTTAGTATATGCCAGTTGAATTTTATTTATTTGAATGTCTCTGAGCCATTATGACAGAAAAGCAATCATATCATGCCTTAAGAAATCAACTACTTGCTTTACTTGATGCAGCGGGTTAATGCTGCCCTTACGAGCGATAATATGTATTTGTTCTATAGTTAATTGCAATGATTCAATTTTGTTTGGGCCGGTTTGTGCTGACTGTTATTACTGGTCCAGGCATGAACTGAGACATGGACCGCCCCATTTCAGATGGTCTGGTTCAGTCCTTTATTTTAAATGGCTTCATATTTTGTTTTTTTGTTTTTTACTTCTCAACGCCCTGAGTCCTTATGTGCCTTTAGGGTCTGCACGAGTGTCTCCCTCTTTGCTCTCCACAACCTGATCGCTGTTTCCTGTCTGCTGTCACCTCATTTCTGGCACTTCTTGTCCTTCTGTTTCTTCTCCTTCTCTTCCTCTGTTGCCTGCTCCTCCTACTCCTCCTCCTCCTCCTCCTCCCTTTCCTTCTTTTTTTCATTCTTCCTTTATTTCATTTCTTCTTCATTCCCCCCTCCCACACATTGGTACCATGGTACACAGTGCACCATGTGTCAATATCGCTAGCATGGATGGTTTCCATACCGGATTGGTACATGTTTGGTATCTGAAATTGCATTCCTTGGTTAAATGTCTATGATTATAATTATTGCTATTAATTTTGATAGGTTGTCCAACATTGACTACTAAGTTCTCACTTAAGGTTTAACCAGTTTATGTACCAACTCTACATCTACAACTTCAAAGTTTGCTTATTGCTAATTTCATGTCGGGTGCTTCTTTTTATTACTATCCATTTAACAGTTCCCTTTCTTGATGCTATTACGTTTCATGTGCATGACAGCACCACAAAGGCTTTGCTGTTTTTCCTTTCTGTCTTTATCCATTCAAACTGTTTCTGAACGTGTAAAAAGTTTCTCTATCCAGTTGCTTATGGTATTTTATTATCTTTCCTCCTAATGCAGTGGGTGCCAGTGCCTCCAAATTTGACTATTCCCATATTGAATTTAGTAGATGTAATTTTCCAGCTGAAGGATGGCGGTTGGATCAGGTGTGTTTACTGTTTAGATTATATGGTTAGTTGAGCAAAAAGGTCATCATTTCTGCTTTATGTTACAATTTTTGTTTACACTATTTTAGTTGCATACTAAATGTATGTGTGTTTTCTTTTGTATAGGCGCCAAGCTTTTTGGATCGCTAAGCAGTTATTACAGTTGGGAATGGGGGATGCTTTTGATGATTGGCTTATTGAGAAAATCCAGCTTCTTAGAAGGGGAGTGGTAATTGCTTCTGCTATAAAGCGTATTGAGCAAGTAAGGGAAGCATTTATCATACTGAATATAAGCATAGCTGTGCATTTTAAAAAGAAACATTGTGGCTTGCTATCAATTACAAGTGACCTACTGTGGCAATGCTCCAAATATCCTACAATTTTCTCTCCTTGTGTTCACATGCACTATTATTATGGTGAATTGTAGTGTACTCAAACATTTCAATTACATCTCATTTTTACACTAATACCTTCATTTTATGTGGCTTACTAATATACTTTTAGTTCCACTAAATATTCTGACCTAATTTTTGTCAATTGAACAGATTCTCTGGCCTGATGGAATTTTTTTAACTAAACATCCTAAACGAAAAGCTCCAACACCAGTTTCTTCACCGGGCACTCAGGACAACCAAAACGCTAATCCATTGACTACTGAACAACAGCTAGAAGCTGATCGCCGGGCAAAATTCGTTTATGAACTAATAATAGGTAAAGCTGATTCTTTCATTGTTACCTTTTAGTTAGTCAATGTATATTTAATCTATATTGCAAGCAGGAAAAGATTAAGCAGTCAGTATGATATCTATTATATACTGAGGCTAGAGTGGTGATATAGTTATACCAATACCTGGAAGTGATGTTTGCAAACAATGGAATATTGTACAAAGGGTTGTACTTTTTCTATCTGTGACTTTATACCTTTGGTTCCGTTGGTTATTCTGTCGAAAAGGTTCCAGATGGCAGCTGGTTAAACCCTATAACGGAACTTGAATCTGTAGAAATACCTTTGCTCTTTATCTTCTCAATCATATTGGTTCCTTTTTTCCCTTTTTTGTGTGTTCTTTTTCTGTTCCTATGTGTGTTCTATGAAATATAAAATTAAATAATTCAATATACAAATGTGGTAATTAACTTTCACACTCTATCTTTGCATACAATAACTTGTGATTCTTTTGCTTTACTTCGACACACGAGAAAGCTCTACATTTAAGTTGTTTAGTGCTGTGCATTTCAATTTTCTAATGCACACTTGTTTGAAGTTTGTATCTCTGCTATCCTCTGTGAGCTCAGCATGTTTCATCTTGTTTCAATTAAATGAATGATACAGCAATGTGCCCATGACTAACTTTAGTGTGAGAAGTAAAAAATCATAAGAATTAATTGGTTCATAATGCTTTGCTAATGCCTAAGACCTAATGAGTTTTGTCGCTTAAAGAATCAATTTACTTATAAGCAATAAATAAAAAAAGAACAGGTAGCTTTTTTAACTTTGTCAATGTATTACATATGATGCTATGTGAAATACTGCTAATATTGTTCTCTACACAAGTTTCATGTGTATTCCTGACATTGTGATTTCCCAGTGCTTCTAACATTCTACAGTACTTTCATTCTTTTTCTGCAGATAAAGCACCAGCTGCTTTGGTAAGTCTTGTTGGCAGAAAGGAATACGAGCAGTGTGCTCAGGATATATATTTCTTTCTTCAGGTACATTTTAAAAATGGACTGTGTAAATATTAAGCATGTGAGATAACGAGATGCAGATAGAATCTTTATATGCTCGAACTTACTATGTTTCATGTCTTGAAAAATAAATATAAATTCTGGCCTGTCGAGTCGCAGACTTGGGAAACTTGGCAAGTCATGGACATGAAAATCTAATAATTTTTATATTCAGAAGTGTTTAACGTAGTAAAACACTGAATTAGATTGTTATTGTGAATATGATACCCTGTGGTCTTGTTCTTGTGAATTAGATTGCCATCTAATAATTCTTAATCAGGTGGTCTTGTTCTTGTGTACAGTCCCCTGTTTGTTTGAAGCAGTTTGCACTAGAACTTCTGGAGCTTCTGTTTTTGTCAGCATTTCCTGAACTCAATGATGCTGTAAGGCAATGCCATGAAGATAATCAGCAGCTGGAAACAGAAATCAATCAATGAACACTCTTATACAGGACCATGACTGATGATTCATGGGGGGTGGACCGGGTGGTATGCTTGTTTGGACCAAAGTCGTGGGTGAGTTGCCCACTCTCATCAGGAAATACCATCATCTGAAATCTGGCAAGACCATGACTGATGATTCGTCGATGCATTTACTTGGGAAATATTGTGCATAAGCATTAAGGTATTGGCTTGCATACCTAGAAGCTGGTTTCTCCTGGCTGCAAGTCTGAGATTTTTGAGCGCTTGGTCTGGTAATTATAGCAAAAGTTTTGTATTTTTCTGTTGAATGGTGCAGTTATATAGTATTCCTTGGCTCTTCATCTGCAAGAAGCCCTTTTTTTCTGTTTTTTTTCGGGGGGTCATGGAGGCCTAATTGTATAGTCTTTTGTTTCTTTTTTTTTTTAATGTTTTTAAAGATTTCAGCACGTGATTCAGTAACCAAATCAGTGGTGTAAAGATGACGGATGTGATTGGAACACGTAATCTCCAACTTATTTAACTTGCCCTCTCTAATTTTGTTTGTTTAAAATATTGCTGCCTTAACTTTTATTCTCTTTACTAATTTTCATTTCATCCAAATCCCAGTTTTATTTGGACACGGATTCTGTGCTGGTGTGCATTTGTGTGCCTCTTGATTTTTTCTGGGTGCCAAATCGAATAATGTTCGAACACTCTACCTGTGATTTGAGACGCCACGCAATTTGTGTTCGTCGAGTTCCGTCGGCTCGACTCCGTTCGTAGACGTTAGCGTCCAAGTTTCTTCCCAAAAAAAAATCGACGTGGGACCCACACGGGTATCGTCGCTCGTCTCCAATCACAAGACCGGTAGTGAACCGGGCGCACTAACCGGATGCGAAACTGGTTATCGTTTAGGGGAAAAACCAGACGGTTTCCCCCGCGCCCTGGCAGCGGAAGGCCACTTTACCGCACCGTGGCGTGCGCAAGATCACAGCCACACACGCTCGCACCTCACCTCCTCGCTTGCCCTTGGCCGGCCCCCTCCCCCTCCCCGCCTCTTCCCTCCCCCGACCTGGGAAACAGAAGCCAATGGCTTCCGCCTCTCTTTCCTTGCGGTATGCACCCTTCTCCTCTCTTCCTTTGTCCCCATCCCATGCCGCAAACGAGGCCGCCCCGCCTTCTGTTATCGCCTCCAGGCCGTCGCGGACCGCTGCAACTCTGAGGCCGCAGCCGATCCGCGCTTTATCTTCGTCTTCTTCCTCCGCCTGCTCATCCGGCCGCCTCGTCGCCTTGGCCAGAGCGTCGTTCCCCAAGATATCCTCTGGGATCGATGAGGATCCCACGACCGAGAAGTTCTTGCGCAACAATTCCATCTCCGACTTCATGCGCTTCAAGAAAGGTCAAGTCGGTGGCCACTCTGGTGAATTGCAGACCGCCGTCGTCAGCTACCGGAAGCGGTTCCCATGGTCGTTGCTCCATCCTTTTCTTGAGGTAGTGCTGGCTGTCTTCTTCTTACCGCTTCTTTTGGTTGTAAAGGATTTGATTATTGATTAGTGCGAGTTTGTCTTTGCAGGTTGATTTGGTGTCGACGATCCATATTGCAGACAGACAGTATGTTGGTTTCTCCCAAAGATAAATCTGTTCATTGTTCTATTAAGCTTCTTCTTTACTTTGTTTAATTTAGTCCATCATTTGGTACTCTGATTTGTCTTGGATGCTTGAAGTCGATAATTTCATGAACTGGATGTGGTTAGACAAAGCAAATTGCCATTAGGCTATGCATCCCTCTCTCGTTTGATATGCTACTTTTATCTTTATGTTATGATGCGGTCCAGTTGAATGCTATTCTGCATGTTTTTTTAGTTTAAAATGCATGGACTTTGAGACAGACTTACGGGCTGTTCTTCTTACTGTTGATTTTTAATCTTCACTACTGCTACATTACTAGTCTCAATCATGTCTAGAATATTTTACACTACTGTTCCAACCTAATATGCAAAATTTATGCTCACTTTGCTGCATTCTCCCACATATATTTCATAACTACCGATTATTTTCGATCAAAAATTGTGTGGCGGGGAAGCTATTTAAGGTGTGGCGCGGCATGATCGAGAGAGAGGTATAGCTACATCATTAGATGAGGAAATTTGACCAACATTGGCATTAGGACGGATAGAGGGAGGTCTAGCAAAGTTCTATTAGAAACACTGAAAAGAGATCTGCTGGCTTTTAGTTTAACTAGCAACATTTCCTTCAAAAGAGCTCAACAACAGGAAATTTAATGTAGTGACCCTTTGCTGTAAACCCTCCTTATGGCTTGTTCTTGTTGTTGTTGGACTTGTATCACCTGTTTGCTCATTATTCTTCTTTAGGGATTTATAAGATTTTACTGGGGCTCTTGGAAGTTTCCATGTCGCTGATTCGACTTTCTCATGAGCTTCTGAAGTTTCTCTGAGTTATGGAATTCTTCTCTCTTTAGTAGTTTGCTTTAAGTTGCTTAACTAAAGATTCAATTGATATTCCTTGTGATAAATAATGACATTGGTACAATAGTGCTTTTTGCTAGCTTGTTTTGTGTTCAAAGTTCTTTTTCATCCTCTTAATGAGACTTACCAATAATTTGTTTTGGTATGCAGGTACTTTGAGACTCTTCAAAGAGGACTTGAATATTATGATTGTGTCCTCTATGAGATGGTAGCAAGCAGGGAAAGTCTAGAAAATAGAATAAACTCAAAATCCAAGGGAAAACTGAAACCTAAACGATCCAAAGGCTTTAATATTATTGGATTCATTCAAAGGCAGATGGCTAGAATTCTGTCACTTGATTTCCAATTAGATTGTCTTGATTATGAAAGTCAAAAGTGGCAACATGCTGACCTTGATTATGAGACTTTTAAATTACTTCAGGTACTTAATATCTTAATTTTCTCTTTGTTTATTATGTATGTGATGCATACCACTTGAAATGGTAAATAAAACCTCCAATTGTAACCTAATTATGGAGGTTCCTAGAGCCATTAATCTAGTAAATACCCACTGCACCCATGAATCTTTTTAGTGTGTAGGAGTTGATTGTCTTATATCGTCTTGTCTCTGAACTTCAATGCTAAGTTTATATATAAGAAACTTATACATATGGATCTGGTTTGCTTTACTTTCTTTTTAATGGCTGAGGATGTGCTCAATGTGCTTGATATTTTGAACACTCTACATGTTACTTGCCCTTTTTTCCAGGATGAAAGAGGCGAAAGCTTTTTCACGCTAGCAAAAGAAATGACTCTCAGATCTACAAAAACCTTGGTTCAACCTGTTTCCACAACAGGTGATCTTGGTCCTTGGAAATCTAAGCTACTTTGGGCTTCACGTGTATTGCCCATGCCACTTGTTGGACTTCTCATTATTAGTAGCGTATGTTCACCATTTGAAAGTTACAGCACAGAGTACTCTGAACTGGAAGCACTTTCCAGACTTGATATTGGAGCAGCATTGAAGATTTTCTTGGCCAAGCGGCTAACATCTGAGTGAGTGTATCACCTCCTGTATATGGTCCTCTCGTATACATCCCATATATTAATGTGCAGTTCCAGAATCATGAACAGTATTTAGGGATTGTGAGTGTCCTTTCAGTGTTCTTGTAATTGATTTTGTTTCCATGTTGAAGTGGCAGGCAATTTATTAGAAATTGAGTTCTTCAGTTTTATGTTAGTGGCATATCATATTTTTTATTGGGTGCATGTAATATGACATGAATAGTTCTGTTAATAATACCAGAATGGGCATTAATGCCTTATCATGTTACATTAGATAATGTTACCATAATTTACCCTGTGGGAGTATTTTACTTTCTTCGCATAGCCTATGGGCTCTGTTAATTAGGATGAGGACTCGGACACTTCGGTTGAATTAGGCATATCATCGGACTAATTTTTTTATGTGTAATAAAGTCCTTTTGATGTTGCATTCAACAAACAATTTTTATTGACAGTGCAATTTTAGATGTCCCCAATGTATATATTACTGTGCCAGAGAGTTTTTAGCTCTACATGTTAGATTCTGAAGTTGCACACAAATATCTCCAAAATTTTCTTAGTGGGATAAATATCTTGTACAAGAGAGTATCAAGTGCCTAGCCAAGATACCACATCACTTAGTGGGATTTCCAAGATCAACAACAAAGATCCCAAGTCATTTTCCAGGAAAAAAAAGGGATTAGTTTAATAATCTAACAAGGTTCTTATAACTTCTCTCCGGTTGAAATTCTTTGGCAAGTTTCATTTTCTTGAGCCCACACAGTAAAAGAAAAGTTCTTTTAACTGTAACAAAAACAAGTCATTGAAATTTGTCTGATATACTTCATTAAAAATGTGCAAATTATGTGCAAATGTGTAGGCCCTTAAATATGCAAACTATGTGCAAATTTAAAAATAAATGATAGGCATCCCCGTGAGTCTTTTAAATGAATGCAATGTAAGTGTTTGGTTAATTCATCTTTACTTTCTGTTTCACATACGAAATTTTCTATATGGATTGTTCGTTTGATATCTAAGCCTAAAATGCTCGTTTTATGAAAATGATATCTAATGGGTATTACCTGGGGAAATTCTTGTGAAGGTTTACTGAAATAACTGCGGCTATAGAGGAAAAATCAGTGATCATTGGTGAAAGGAACAGAGTTGCAGCTGACGAACTGAGGAGAGCGATAGACAATGGGCACCAGAGAATAGCAGTTCTCTATGGAGGAGGTCACATGCCAGATCTTGGTAGACGACTGCGAGAAGAGTTTGACATGGTCCCGTCTCATGTGCAATGGATAACAGCATGGTCCATAAAGAACAAGAAGCTGGACAGCCAGTCTTTGCCATTCCTCAAGGCATTGGCAAAACTTTTGGGCTGGCCTCTCAACAGGTATCAGACACTGGCTTTGTTGATATTCTCATCTCTTCTTGCGCTTGATCTTTGGTTCTGGGAGCTGTTCGTTCAGACTGCAATCAACTTGGCTTCTTCAGCTGCATTTGAAGTTGGTCTACCAACTAACATCATGTGATTTATGCGATCATTATATGCTAGGATAACTGCTATGACCTTTTTATGTATCTTCACATACAAAAAAAAGGAAGGTTAAAGCTAATCTTTTTGTTCTACCACTATTCCTTCTCTCAATAGCCACCTGTATGTCCCATTTAATTGCCTGATTCAGCAACCTATTCATTTGCTCGAGAGAAGTTAAAATGATCTAAACCTTCTGACCAGATTATAAAAGGATTGTGGGGGAATTGATATTACATTTTTTATGTATGTTGGTGAATATATTTGGACTATCAAATTACACTTAAACTGGTGGTTTTCTACCAGTGTTGCCTCCTCATTATATCTCAGGATAATGACTTCAATTCATCAACCAGTGTAGCAGTATCTATCTTGGTTAGGTGATGCTGGCCTTGGAGAATCATGCCTTTGTAGGAGTTTGGTTGTTGTTTGTTGATGAGGAAGAGCCCCATCCTTGAATTGAGATGCTTCTTCCTTGTGCTGTTTGCAATTTGATCTCATTAATCTGAACTACATAAATAATTCATCTTGGAATCTCCAGAGAGGTTGACGAAAGTAGTTTGCTCATCTCTTTTATTTGTTTGCTTAACTACAGTTGCTTATTATAGATTAATTTAGTTATTCTAACTCTAATTCAACCCACACCCAGAGAGTTCAACACTAATTTCTCCAAGAATGTGGTGCACCAAATAAATTCAAGTGTTCAAAATTAAAATTAAAATACTGAAAATTATCATATTGTTCATGTCGATCATCAAAATCTGTAGTCCACAATCATCCCATTTTTCTCATCTTTTTTATTAGAATTAGTATTAAATAATTAATGCAATCGAATCAGGTTGGCATTTAAGATTAGAGGAGAGAGTCATCCTTCGTAACCCCCTATGAAGGGGTCTGTAGAATTTGGATCCGCTTCTTTGGGCGTCCGATAAGGTACTGGTCGACGGATCTCAGGTCCATCATTCATGACCCGTCTTCTCTTCGCGAACGACATCCGACCCGTTCGCGACCCCACGTGTCCGCAGTTCGGATATTTTCCTACGTAAGATGATGGCACTGACTACTGTGTCTCCGCTGAGGCAGGAAACAGCCAGTTTACGATTTGATGACGTCATGAAGTCGTGCATGGGAGCGTGTTTCGTGGCTTTCTCGATACAGGATATCTTCAAGTCTTATCTGTTGCTGATCGCACAAAGGGCTCAGCCGAAGGGCACATTTCGGGTGCAGGCGCAGACGCGACGCGATCGTAGTGCGATGCTCCTCCATCACCGAATCCTCTACCCTCGCCTCCTCGTCCCCTTCGTCTCCTTCTCCGCCCCACCGCCTGGGTCTCTCCGGTCCGACCATCCCCTCCTACTCCTCGCCTCCGGAAGAAGGAATCCCGTCTCCCTCCTCGCCCGTTCCCATTCCTTGTCCACCGTAGCCCAGCTCGCCGTCTCCACCCCTTTGGAGGTCGACGCCCCAATCCTTCGGCAGATAGCTGACGAGGAAGATGGCGGGCCCCAGGTCCAGATTCCCTTCGACAAGCTCTTCGTGCCGCCGGGGGTAGACTTAGCGGAAGCGGCGTCGATGGCCAGCGGGAGAGTGCTCCGAGGCTCCAACATCGTGCTCGGACCTTACGCCCGCGACGCCCAGGTCGCCACCGCCGAGTTCATCAAGAGCAGCACCAAGACGGAGGAGTGCCCCACGGATGGCCTCCCCGAGTTCGCTCTCGTCGGCCGGTCCAACGTCGGCAAATCCTCCCTCCTAAATTCCCTCGTCAGGAGGAAGCGGCTCGCCCTCACCTCCAAGAAGCCTGGTCAGTTTACTTTTATCCACTGATGCTTCTTCTGGATGATTCGGTGCATGATTTCTCAGCTAGGGTTTATAGGGTTTAGTGGACAACAGGCATTCGATGGGTACTGTTAATATAGATAAATGCGTTTCCTAATGATTCGGAATATTTTTGTCGAGATACCTCAATTTGTGGCTTTGAAGTGTTTCAATTATATTGAGAATATCTTCTTCTGTTGCAGGAAAAACACAATGCATTAATCATTTTCGTATAAATGATAGTTGGTACCTGGTGGATCTGCCTGGTTATGGGTATGCCCCTAAAACCAACTTGTATTTTATTTTCTCTAGCTGTTTAGATTGTTAAGTTATATTGCTCGGAAACACACTTCCATGTACCAGCAATTCGTGTGCTGGTTATTCACGGAATGTATTGTATTGTAGGTATCCTAACCTCAGTTTGTGTTAAATGAACCTGGAAGATACTTGCTTTTCTCAATTAACTACAAAAAAGAAATTAGTTTATCATTTGACTGGTGGTTTTTTTATCCCTCACATGCGTATCAGTTAATGGACAAGATTAGTGATAAGGATGTGGCATTTCATTGCTTCCAAAGCAGGTCCTTCAAATTAAGTACTTCATCTTGACAATTAACCTCATTATTGTTATGATTATGTGAAGATGGCAACTTTAAGCCTTGCGGAGGAGTCATAACAAGCTCCCAATAGCTTCATTTTCATTCCCATCTTCAACCTGTGGCAAAGCACACACTGTAATCTTGTAAATTATTTGCTTGTCCTCCAAAGCAGGTGCAGCAGATGATCAGAAGAGGGACTTGTGATCCATGGTGGTATATAGGTGCATATATATGTAGCTAATTGATAGAGTTAAAAATTATGAGATGATGATTCATTGTCATAACCGATATCTATTTACCCATTTAGAAACTATTATATTTATAACTTGCAACAAAATAGTAAGAATTGCAACCAAATTATTGAAGCTCACTAAGAAGAAGACTACGAGAATTTGGTAGAAGTAACTTCAGCAGTTTACACTTTTAAACTCATAGTTCTGCGAAGAGGTACCTCAAATTTTGCATCTTCTTACTCTTGAAACATTTTGGAGCAGATATGCATCTGCACCGCAAGAAGCGCGAGCTAATTGGTATGAATTCACCAAAAACTACTTCCTCAACCGAGAGTCGTTAGTGTCTGTTTTCCTACTTATAGATGCCAGCATCCCTGCTAAAAAGATTGATCTTGAATATGCTAGTTGGCTTGGACAAAATCAGGTATGAATTTTCCCTTTCTGTATTGTAGTTTTTCTGCTCTCCCTTTAATAGCTTCAAGATGTTCCCCTTGTAGAAACATTTAATTCTGACTCTTATCAGTTACTGAAGTGTGGTTTAAGAGCAGCTCCAGACATTTATAGCAGCAATAATGATGGTGTCAGACAGTCTTACCTACATTGGGTTTAAAAATGTAATAGTCTTTGTGAAGTAGCTGACATCAAACATCATAATGTTTAATTTCACTTATCAGTGTTTGTCAGCTGTTGGCAACTAGAGTAGATTGCACACAACAATGTGCATACTATTGAAGGAATGCCACTTTGTTAACTTAGAAACTAGACGGCAACATTGAACCCTTCCACTTAGGTTTACATTGAATTATTGGTTTCTTTTATGTGTTAGAGTTGAGTCAGTTTCAAAGTGTCATGGGTTTATTTAACTCGAGTTTTAGTTGTACCATGGGGAATTCTGTAGGATTTTTATATTTACTTCTGATTATCATCTTGAAATACATCAAACGGAGTTCAACCTGATGCTCATAAAGTGATTTAACCAATCCTAAAAGGAACCAAATCTTCTTAGCAAAAGAGGTTTCAGATAGAGTCATTATCAGGTTGTTATTCTCTATCTAAAATCCGAAATTTACAAAGAGAACGGTTTGATTGGTATCTGTTTGTAGCAGGATACATGTTCTAGTGGAGAGGGAACTTTTGTTTCCTTGGGTCAACTGGTCTTATCTATCTCTCTCTCTCTCTTGTTTTATTTTGATTTCCTTGAAGTACAATACATTAAAAGAACATCTCTTATTGCTTTTGTTTTCTCTCTCTGTAGATGGAGTAATTTTTGCTGTGTCTTTTGTGAGGGTTAGTCAATAAAGTTCAACATTTCTTTTGAGTTCTCTTCAATAAATGTTTGAGCTCTATTTGTGTTCTCGTTTGGGAATTCATTAGCATCTGTTGTTACTGTTGTTGGAGTCCAGTTGATGTACCAAAGATGGCGGCTAGCTTGGACCTTGGTTAATAGACTTCCCTTCTTAGATGAACTCAAGCTCTTTATTAGACTTATCTTCGGATAGTTTGATTGCAGATAGACTGAATCCGCAAGCTATTTCTTGGTAGAATCCATTTCTTATTGAGGCTCTTAGTCTTGAGCTGATTGATGTCTTTTTATTCCACTAGTGCTGAACACATTCTAAGTATGTGTGATGCATGACTACTAACGAAAGGCTTAGATCTGGAGCAATTCTAGGATGCCTGTCATGGTTGAGGATGGCGTAGAATGCACCATATGACGGCACCCTAGGTCTTCCTTGCATCAGTACAGATGTTGCTTGTTTATATTTAGGAGTTATCTATATGATACCATTGTGACTGGAATTTGCTTTCTTTGAGTTGGCTGACTGTCAATCTGTACCATCTCCTGCTCTTCTCTGTTATATGGTGTCTCAAAACTCTCTTTTACTTTGTTCTTTGAGTTATGTTGTCATAGAAAACAATTCAATGGAAAAATAGTTCTTGTTGCTATTGTTTTCTATTTTAGTGTTCCATTTCCTTGCTTACTGCTGTCTATTTTCTGCTGAGAGGCAGCAGAATCTTTATTTGTCCCCCCTGTGGCTTACCAAAATGCTTCATTCTAGCATCAGATCCATCAAAGAACTGTTGTGGCCTTGTGTTCCGCTTTACTATCCTACTTGGTCACTGCTGTTTATTCTCTACTGAGACCCAGAGCCATCTGTATTTGTTCTTCTTCCCCTAGGGCCTTCCTAAATGCATCATCCTTGAAAAATAAGTCAACTCTAGCTGGCAGTGACTATTGGTAGGGAGTGAACTTTTTCCAAAGCATCCAGCATGATTGCAACATTGCTGCTTTAGATAATTCGTCTCCTTCATTCGTATTATGTTACTATGTCATTGGTGTCTTTAAAACTGCAATATCTGTATTACTTGTCCCTCTCCAAGAGGCACACTTTGGTTATATAAACACAACATTTTTGCCTCAAGTAGGTGGGCAGGTACTTTGAAAATATATCCTTATGTGAAGATTTTGACATCGTCTTTTTTTTATCATTGACCTGTCAGATTCCAATGACACTACTATTCACGAAGTGTGACAAACGTAAGAAGAAGAAGAACGGTGGTAAAAGACCTGAAGAAAATGTTGAAGATTTTCAGAAATTGATACGCGAATATTTCAAGGAAGCACCGCCTTGGATAATGACCAGTAGTGTCACCAACCAAGGCCGGGAGGAGATATTGTTACATATGGCCCAGTTGCGGAACTACTGGCTAAAACATTAGGATATAGAATGTAGTCCGGGATCACTGCTTTGCAATGTAAATTACGCACAAATGCTGCTGTTAGAAATTCTCCAATCAGGATAAGGACCTGCATTGCAGACCTTGTTCTCTGGAGGTTGTCGAATCTGCTATGGTTTGACCTACACATATTTCACATCAATCGTATTGGTATAATTTCACCTTCATCGCTCAAGAAGCACTTCCATTGAGTCTGCTTCATGTCTGAGGTAACAGGAATACAGTGTTTTAAGTGACCATTTTGCTTGTGCTTTTTGCTTGGCTTCAGTTGTCTTTTTATTATGTTTGAACTTGGAATATATTGGATGATCCATTCAACCACATCCTTTTTCTTGAAGATTACCCTCTCCGGATTCAAGTGGAAATGTCATCGACCTACTCTGTCTGTGAATGTTTGTAGGTGTTTCATCTTAGGCTGCTACAGATTCTGCATACTTGAAGTGTTGTTGACGATTGCTTGAAACTGCCCACAGGTGCTTTCTGACAATTGGGAATGTGGTGTAACATCTTCGGAATCGATGTCAAGAAGAGAACGAAAGGCACCATCAGGAATGACATCAACTCTGCAACTCAACCCTCAAGGAAACCAACTCCAGCAATCAGCGGAATTTACCGGTAATAAATACGATGCTTACTTAAGAGATCAAGAAATGGAATTGTTCTTCCTGATATCATCGATCATTCTACTGTGACTTGACAGACCGAGCTGCGCTCATGCAAGGATAAGTTGATCGAGGAGATTTGAGTGGTCGTCATATGCTTGCCAAATAATACAGCATCTATCTGCATCGATGGAGTCCCATGCAGCCGTCCCTTTCCCCCTTCCCACTCCAAAAGCACGGTGGACCGCTGTGCGTGCGTCACCGTAATGGGTTCGATCTTTACAGCTACGCACCCCCTCTCCTGCCCCTCTCATCACGTCACTATATGTTTCGTTTGGCCGGCAACCACTCAATCAGTCTCACAACATGTGTATGACCCACGCAATTACCACTATATTGGCCGGGTTTGGCTGCTTAGAGCCTGACGGGACCCATTTGGAGCTCTGCTCCATCCCTCGTTCACCTCCACGCCACGTACCCTCTCCCTGTCCTCGTCGACGAAAGAGAAGCCCCACGGGATTCCCTGCCTCGTTATCTTGAAGTCCAACGCCGCCCCTACGTACAAAAACCAACGGTGGCCCCTCCTTCCCTTATCCGCTCATGTCTCACGATCGACCCAATCACTGCCCTCACTTCTTTCTCCCTGCTCACGGCGTATGACTCTCTTTGGACGGAGCTAAAGCTTAAAGCTTCTTCGTTCGCTTTTTGCACGAGGACAACTAGTACACCAGTGTCGAGGCCTCAGGGATACTGATGGTCAGTCCATTAACTCAACTCCACGCGCTATACTCATGGCGAGCGACTTTGCTGTTTGAAGATTCTTGAAATTAATATCCATGAAGTACACTATTTTCGAGGATAGAGGTGAGCTAAGCAAGTTTGCGATCAGAAACGAACAATATCTTCCTAAGATGCAGAAGCAAGATGATGTTTGACAGTATACTTTAAGCTCGTAGAGGCTAGCAGAATCCATGGCCGAGTAAAGAGAAGGGGAAGGAGGCTGCCGCTGCTGTTTCTGAACTCGAACTCCTCGTGCTCAGAGCGAAGTCGGGTAGGAAGCTGATTCCGCTTGCATGATTGGGGCCGATGATGCTCGCCTCCGGAGCCGTAGCGAGACCACCGAGCTCAGCATCGTAGCTATGGATGGCAGAAACATCGGGAACAAATGCAAATGGCTTCACTTCCTCGATACTCATCCGATCGCTTCCGGTGCCTAATGTCTCGATCACAGTTTGTTCTGTCCCTGGAACCAGAAGAGAAGGTAGGAGGATGACTCCATCGTTAATTGCATGAGCAGGAGGAGCAGCAGCAGCGGCAACAAGACGCCTCTTCTTCGCTGCTGCAGACTGCTGCTTCTTGGAGATCACGAGCCCGGAGAATGACTCAGGGTCCTCGGCCATTTTGATGAGGAAGGACATCATCTGGTGTGGCCTCCTTTCAGTAGCCTGCAGTCGCCTGCTCATAACCTGTAGCTCCTCGTCGAGGGCCCTCTGCTCCTGCCGCAGCCTATACAGCTCTTGCAGTAGCGTCTTCTCAGCCTCCCCTTCCACGTCTCCCTTCTCCTCACCACTTATGCTGCTGCTGCTGCTGCCTGCACACAGTCCGACATGGCTCTTCTTCGACCGTCGTATGACGTGAGGGAGGAGGTGAATCTGCCCTCGGAGGAACAAGTGGTGAGCGAACTCCCATCTATCCGGATCGACCTTCCTGAATCCCTGAACGCAACAATAGAAGACGGACATGGTGAGCAGATGTGACACGACGGATCCCCGGCGGGAAGAGAAACGGAAGAAGAGACACCGACGTAGGTATTTAGCTGGCGGACGAAGCTGGAGAAGTTGCTGTGCTTGAAATAGGAGGGCAGCAGGAACTGAGAGAAATCGCTGGGATTCACCACCACGAAGCTGTTGTTCCCCTTCCCCCACCGGATCAAGCAGTCCGTCCTCGGATCGTTCGCCATCTCATACGTCTTCGCCACGAAAGGAGCCGCCTGTACTTGGTAGCCAACGCTAGTATTACGAATCTCTTCCATTGCTCACCCAACTCTCTCTCTCTCTCTCTAAGATATAGGCGATATGAGTAATCGAACGAGTCCCTGTTGTCTTTGTGATCTTCCCCAAGACCTTATGGACAGTGGTAACACCTGAAAAGTTGGAATATATAATACTCAGAGACCGATCTGTAGGTTTTGCGGGGCACAGAGAGGGGTCAGCAGGACGGAGACAGTGGACGCGTGTCATCTTCTTGCTCCTCCTGATACTAACTCTACGATCCAGTGGAGCTCACAGAGCACTCAAAATCCTATCTTTATCGTTGCCGATCTTATTATATTGATGAAACCATGATTTTGCGTCTTAGTAATTTGGATTTGGTAAGTAGCACAGTAGATCTCGTGGCCTCTCTCTCTCTCTCTCTCTCTCTCCTCCAAGACTTTAGCTACCCTCATGTGATGGATACAGGAAGGAGCAGTTGCTGTGACGTCCATCTCTGTTTACCAAACAATGGGCAAGGACGAGGAGACGCAAGAGTCGCAAGTCATCCGTGACTGCAGGGTGTGAAGACTCGATATGCTGCTGAGGAGAGAATCGTCTGCAACACAACCGTAAGGATGCTTGTCGTACACCAAAGCACCAATAAATGCTGGTGTCCTCTGTGTGTAAGATTTAAGAATGGTCCTCTTTTACGGGAAGGTCATGTCGAGGCTATGCAACATTCAACCCTATGATATGGAAATGTACGGAGCCACCGTCGGTCGAAGGAGAGAGCGTCGACACTCTGCACTCGCCCACTTCCACCAAACTGAGGCAGATGTTTTGTACTGAAGCTACTGAAATCACCAACTTAATCATTTGATCTTTGTTTCGACTTTGGAGGGTTTGAACATGCAACTATTTTCCTGTTCCTACAAATATCTTCGATTAGGTAGGTAGGCATCCTCCTGCGATAATAATGACAGTCACGATTATAATTTAGCCATATCGGCGACTTATATTTTCTACGTCAAGATTACGTTTTTATTGATTGAATTTTTTACCATCAATAGTATTAGCTTTTGAAAGATGACGATACATCAACATCACATGATTGATACCTTAGTGTTACACAATTGACTTACACTCGATATCTTAGTATCATACGTTCGATATATGTATGACAATATAATGTCATATGTTTGAATCGATTGAACTATTACTATATCCTTGATTCTACACGATACGATCGTGATCATGCCCGAGAGAAACACGAGATTATTTTCTATAGTCAGTGTTGGACATGCGAATAATGATCCTAAGATCCCACTAGGAAAGGTTTCCTTTGATACTTGTAATCTCTAAAGACATTTGAATACTACTTTAGAGCTCCTTTCGAACCTTTCAAATTTCGACATCTTTGTACTCGAATAAACCAGCTATCAATCAAGATCAAATTAAGATAGACATGAAAGAACAAATCACAATCGACTTCGAATCAGTTTCGGATTCGAATAATTAAAAAATGACTTAACAACTCTTGCGCTCTAAATTTATCAGTGAAATGATGCGATTATTAGCTTTCAAGTGTGAGAGGGTGAAATCTTATTGGGATCAAAGTATCACGACGACAAGAGACACTCTCTCTCCTCCACTGACTTTAGCTGATCGGTGCCATGGCATTATTCGAGCGATGATCTAATTTTCCTTCGGACTTGTTTATCGTGAACTCCCATCTCGTGACAGTCCACAAGCCTTCTAACTGCTGTTGCCTCCATTAATTGCTCTATGATCGCGACTGATTGCTACAAGACTTCACCTACACATTAACTGCCTCCAATCCCAAGTGCTTCCTTCTGCTCTACACACCCTGCTAAATCCATGTCGATATGGTACTTCATGTACCAAAGAGGTTCCGTAGACAGTGACCTTCTTCTACTTGGGAGATTTCCCTTAGACAAGATATAAGAACAGACCAATTCTGTAAGGATCAATGAGGATATATCAGCTTGCAGGGACATAACTATGACAAGAAGATGAGTCACACTGGAATTCTCATAAATATAATAACAACTTATGAAGATGAATCCTTTTGTTTTTATTCCTTTGCTAAAATAGGATTTAAATGAAAGTGTTTATGAACTTTCATGTCGTGGTCGAGGAGTCAACACGGTTTGGTCCACGAGCCAATATCCGGAACTCTCGAGGGGTTGGCGATGCTTTTCTCGATCAGACGGTGGACGTGCCGGGGATGAGCTGAGTCGTCGGTCAGGTCAGTCGTGCCTCTAGGGTGGGCGAACTCTTGCATACAGACCCTGGTTAGGGTGTTCTCGAGTTGGGTCCCTTGTAGATTAAGTCAGTAGTCTTCTCCTTTTTCTCCTCTTTTTTTTTATTCTTACCCCTAGCCAGGTGCCGACCAGGGGTTTTTATACTGCTGCCCGAAGATTGATCGTATGTGGATTTGGCACGACGACCGACCCCCGAGTGACTAGATAGTACCTTTGTACGGGCACCACTCGGTGAGCGTAGAATGGCGTTATATGGGGGCCATCCCGAGCTTTCTGGGATGGGACTTACCGAGGGGGCGCCTTCCCGTGCGAGATTCGGTTCGGTGTGGGGAGTCGGTCCTCATGCTGACTTGGTAGCGATGTGACGTGGCATGAGTCATGACGTGGTCGGTGAACCGATTGGTCACCCGATTGTTTTCCCTATATATCTATTAGACTATTGTCCTCAAAACTATTTAACATAACCCAAATATCACACAAAGTTTAACGGGACTTACACCATTAGGTCTATCTGTTGATGTATCCTTTCATCGGATCTTATCCGTCACAAAATGGATATTTCATGATCCATGACTCGAACGGACAAAACCAGGGCTCCCAAAGTCTCAGCAACCCCGGAGCAAAGAATTCTCCCATACGGCGTGCTCATGAGCACAAGACTGCATCCTCAAGTTTGTAGAATTCCATGTCCAACGTCCATCAAACTCCAAGCTTTTGCTCTTAAAGAATCATTTATGGCTGCCTTAGTGCCCACTCCTGCAAAGCTGCTGCGAAAAGATTGCTCATGAGTTCGACCGGACTAGAAGATTTCATAGCTGTACATACTTAGCACTTGGTGTAATGTTTCCTAATCACCATCATAATCCGGAAGGGAAGAAGCAATAGATTGAGGCACTTGTTGATGCTAATAATAGCTAAACTTCACATACTACGTTACATTACATGTACGTAGCAGAAAGAATGGTGCACTCAATGTCCCTTGAGACTCTAAAAGATTGGAAGAGCTTTCCACCGGTAAACCTATCTTAGCTCACATACAATTGATAGAATGAGCACTCATGGCAGTTGAACTGAAAGAAGGTAGGTGACATGTGGTTGCCTCTCTACCCCAAGCTGCACTCTGTTCCCATGCACGGATCTCTCAGACGATGTGCACGCATGTGTGCTGTAGCTACACTTCCCACCCTCTTCCCACCTTCCACTCTATCTACAAGAAACGCAAACATTATATGCTTTCCTCCTCTCCTTAAAGCATCAGCGCCCTTCTCCTTCTTGCTTATTCTGATGCGGAACCAATGGAACCATCACCACACTTCCCTTGTCTCTCACATCAGACTGCATCAGCAAGCGCAGCTCGGTACTGTCCTTCCGACCCCTACAGCCCACCAGAGCAGCAAGCGCAACACTTGTCGTTCGCTTCTGGTGATCCATCGGGCGTCGACTGGGCCTCGCTGCTGTTGCCGAGGCCGACGCAGGAGGGAGAAGGCGAAACGAGGAGGGAGAAGGGAAGGAGTTCCGGGAGGACGAGGAAGGTCGTGAGCAGACCGAGGTTCGCTTTCCGGACGAGGAGCGCCAACGACGTCCTCGACGATGGCTATCGGTGGAGGAAGTACGGCCAGAAGGCGGTCAAGAACAGCATGTTCCCCAGGTTTGGCTTTCTTCCACCCATCCTTAATGTTCTCGGAGATGGTGAGCAGCTTCCCCGGTGTACTGATCCAACATACATGAAATAATCTCAAGAAATCCCATAGTTCATCACAAATCTATGAGACCCATTAGCGAGCCATGCCATATGCGATAGCTTCGAATAGAAAGGAAGAGGAGCACTACAAACATCGACTACATATTGCTATGCACTTCTCCGTTTCATGTCATTCTGATTGATGGAATTTGGTGTTGTGTTGTGAATGAAGAAGCTATTACCGATGTACACATCACACATGCAACGTGAAGAAGCAAGTCCAACGCATGTCCGAGGACACGAGCATCGTCCTCACCACGTACGAAGGAGTTCACAACCATCCATGCGAGAAGTTAATGGAGGCACTGTCTCCTCTACTCAAGCAAGTGCACCTCCTGGCTCCAGTTATGGGAATGCTTTAGCTAGTTCGTGAGGACGAAGATAGACTCGTCATCTACATATTGTGCATACATACTCACCCACACTTGTAATTTGTTTGTGTTTACGATCATGATATATCTATCAATGGGAAATGTAAAATGTGTTCGTTATTTAATACAGCTACTTTTCCTGTATTATTTTATTTGACGGATGCATAAAATTATTAGAAATTGCTTGACAAGAAATATTAATATTTAATTTGTGAACGATTGAGTTAGTGAACTCCTAAGGAAAACAATGGTATGCTTCGTCATCATGTCCACAACAAATGACATGAATCATAAAGATTTATATAGCAAATAGAGATAAAGGAAGGATTAAGATATTAAATTTTAAAAAAAAGAGATATATGAACTTTAAGTTTTATTAGAGATATTATTATGAATATATATATATATATAATATAATATAATATAATGTCACGGTTTTAGTTGGAATTGCTTAAGGCGTGAGGCACCCTTGCGGCAAAGACGCAAACTTAGCTTGCGTTGCTTAAGTCGCGCTTCGCCCTTGCGATTTACGTCCGTAAAGATCAGCCCACTTGCAACATTTCACAGGTCCCGAAGGACATGTAAAAAGATAAAGTTGATTAGTTAGAAGAACGAGCGACGGATAAGTCCCGACGTCTCGTGAAAAGGGGAAGCTTTACAAGTAATTCAGCGAGCACCTTGCGTGCACAAGAGAAAAGAAAGAGAGGTGGAAAACAAAGACTTTAAAAGGTTGAACGAACAACTACAAGTCCACAAACAGCTGGTCACCGAGTGCCGGGTGCGATAACAAGTTCTCGTCAAGGTAACGTGCAAACTTGTGAAAGATTGTTCAATGCCCGACACTATATCGAAGCCCTATCCAGCCCTATCCAGCCCTGTGCCACCTGCGGGGTTCCAAGGTGCTGAAATGACTACGTTTTGTGTGTAGTAATGGGCTACAAAAATCAGCCCGTGGCATGCGAAAACGGAGCTATTTTGGAGCTGTTTTGTTTGGTTCGGTGAGCGGTCACACTGTAGCGCTGTAACTGGTTCGAACTTATATTTTTACAAGCAAAAGAACTTAAAACCAAGCTAAAATATGTTACTAAGCAATTGTACATGTAGACGAGAGCGACGAATAGTTCGTTGAATGGAGTCGTTCAACGGTCCCTTATATATATATATATATATATATATATATATATATATATATATATAAAAGAGATGAACTATTTGGTCGATCGGTAATTGAAATTATCCGCTTTGAACGTTGGGACGCACCGCTTGCCCATGAGATTAAATACTCTTATAAGACTAAATAACCTTATAAGTTCTCCCTCTCCCGTAAGGGAGCCAGGATCGATCCCATGCAGCGTGAATAGGGTTTGAAATTGCCATCTCAGACCGGTTCGGCTTAAGGCTGATCCGGGGACAGTCCGGTTCGACCAGGATGCCACGTGGTTGTCGCATGTGGGTCTGGTGGACATGTAATTTAAGGCGTCCCGCTTCACGCCACGGTCTCTTGTCGCTTCGACCTCACTCGCTTCACCGAAGAGAGCGAGGAGCCCGAGGCCGCTTTGTCGTCGTTCCCCTCGACAACGAAAGGCAAGAAGCAGCGCCGTAGTGTCCAAACCACGCCCTCATCCCTCCCCCTTCGCTTCCGAGTATAAAGGGGAGAGAAGGAGCTGTGGATCGTCTCACCCGCTGGTGCTCGACGCACGTCTCTCCCTCCGTTCCAGGTGAGTCGATCGTCCGCCTCCATTCTCGTGCCCTCGACTCGAATCTATCTCTTAACGCCAAGTGTCACCTGAATCCATGGCGAGGCGTGGTTCGTTGTACATTTCGGCGGGTAGGATCCCGACAAAATCTTGCTGCTTTGGTTGACCTAGTAGTTGCTCACTGCTTCAATGTCGTCCCCTCTCTTTCAATCGCTCTCTTGTGCCTTGGGTGTGCGATCGGAAGCCTTTAAGGTACCACCGACCCTGCCGATGGCCGCCGTAAAAACACTTCATTTTTCAGTGGCAATGGTTATCGAAAGGCCGTACAGTCCCACCTCCGTCAACCCTCTGCGATCCTCACCGTCACAAGCAAACCCTGCACAATTCTTTGTCTGATGTTTGTGCCCAATGTCACTATCATATTTCTTGTTCAGACATATTCTCACTGTAGAGATGTTCTCCCATACTGATCCTTTGATGACAAACAATTAATTCGCAGCTTCTCCCAATATGGATATGTATCCAGAGCAGATCTGAACTCAATTATGATCAGATCAAATAGTTGTTTAGGCAAATATGGCTAGCTGTGTGATTCTCATTTAATGCCCGTGGTAATGTTACTTCCATCTGTGCACACTATGCTTCACCATTACCTACATAGGAAACTGGCTTTTTTCGAGATTAACCTCAGGTTGGAAGGTGAACTTTTGGTGATTATTTAGGACCATCTCTATAAGTCTTGCCACATCTTCTGCCCATAGCATGATTCCAGCTTGACAGCATATAGGATGAGTTTGATAATAGTATATCTGCTCTAGTCCTATAATCAACTCAAACCTCCTCCCACCTCCGATAAGGGACTAAATTGAGGTGTCATATTCGATCATAGAATTATACAAGATTTTATTTTCGGCCATGCATAATCATGTCTTGATACAATCGTTTTTTTTTCCTTTCTGTTTTTCCTTGTTCCAATATGTTGCTATTTTTCTCTTCATAGGTTCGGTTCAAGATGACTTGGTGTACATGAATTTGATTGGGAGGTCTTTTTGTCAGTGCTAGTAGAGTTCCCCTTCTCTGTTGTACCATTGATTCGATGATGTACATGTGGTTTTGCATCTTGCTATTAGTTTCTGTTCTTAACATTGGAGGAGCTCTATCAGATTCAACATATTTAATTGGGCTTGGGAGCTATGACATAACAGGACCAGCAGCTGATGTCAATATGATGGGATATGCTAATGCGGAACAGATTGCCTCTGGCGTCCATTTCAGGCTCAAGGCACGGACATTTATTGTTGCAGAGCCAGGAGGGAATCGTGTTGTTTTCGTGAACCTTGATGCGTGCATGGCATCTCAACTTGTGACGATTAAAGTGCATGAGAGACTAAAGTCAAGGTATTTCAAGCTAAATTTTTTATAGGACAGCTACACTAAGTTCTAAACTCTAAAGTGCTTTGTTAAGTGCCACCACTGAATTTGGGCATTTATATAGCATGAAATGGATCATATATTTCTTCGCAATATTTTTCACCACTGAACTTTATGGCTTTTTGTTGTTGCTGCTTCTGCTTCATAGACTTTTCACTAAAAGCATGTTACACATATAACTTTCTGTAGTGAATAGGACATGATCATGTAGCCTGTTCTTGTAAAGCATAGCATTGCAACAACTAACGGTCCATTACCCAAAACCCTAGTGGTAAGGCATTGTTCAATCAAATAATGCTGATTTCTGATTGTCTTTCATGGTGGTGAAAATTATATGTAGCGATCGAGAATTTTGCAGTAAAAACGAAGGCAGAAATAGAACTGTTATAATTCTTAGTTATTGTCATAAGAATTGACATTTGCAGGAACTCACATTTATGGAGTCAATCTGTGAGTAGATCCATGGTTTGAATATATCTAAATCCACAATTGGCAGTCTGTGCTCATCATGGCAATTTACTTAATACCATGATGATTTTAGTAATATTTAGGGTGTGGATGCCAAGGTATGTAATACCGTACCGGTGTTTCGAGGTTGGCTCGGTATGGTACGGTACCATATACTGCTCGGTACACTAGGACATACCGAGTGGTTTTAAATATTTCTTCCTCTACTGTAGTACCGTAGCAGTGCTACGTATAGCACTGTAGTACTGTAGTAGTGCTACACTGTAGCACTATAGCACGTTCCGTCCAGTAGTAGCCAGTTCGCGTATCGGTATACCGTCGGACTGGTACGTACCGTCCGTACCGGGTGGTACTGTTCAAAATTGCATACCATGGTGGATGCTATCAGTCACCTGAACTTTCTTGGTTTGCATTACATACCTGCTCAGATCTCACATGAAGTCTTTATACTCAAAAGTGAAGAACCATTGGGGGCATTTTGCATGAAAGAGATGGAGACATTTACATTTATCTAACATTACAATAACTAATGGTCCATTATTGAATACCTTAGTAGTAAGGAATTGTGCGATCAAATAATGCTGATTTATGATATCTTTGATGGTGGTGAAAATGACATGATGTAGTAATACAGAATTTTGCAGTAGAAAGGAAAGCAAGATAAAACTTGTTATGGGAAGATATCGTTGATATCTTGCTCAGCCCGATATGGTTCAGACCCGTGTGTGCAAGGTTGTTCGAGGTATCTCCGAGGTGAAAACATCGAGCTCCCAACGCACCACCTGCATGAAGATCAAGGTCGGGAAAGGGTTTCCAATTCGGTTTCTTCGACGCTCAAGTTAGTAACCCCAGGAAAGGGAATGTGGTGATGAATCCTGTAAAGTGACTCCCTGCATTTGCGCTAAAAGTGAGCTTTTATACATGGTCATAAATGGATGGAATATTCTGTAGAATATTCTATGGGGAATTAGCCCTCAACCATCTCTAACAACCTCCATTTGGTCTTTTCTTCACGTGGGTGACAAGGGTTGAGACAGCTTGCAACTGCATCCCTTGGACCTTTGTCCACGTGGGCAGACTGATAGGGGACAGGTTCTGCCTCCTTCTAACCTGAATGTCACACGGAGATCACGTATTGGATGATGATTGATCGAATGATATTCTTCCTATCAGAACTGTTTTAATGCTTGTCATAAGAACTGACATTTGCAAGGAACCTGCATTTATGGAGTCAATCTGTGGGTGCATACACAGTTGAATGCATCTGAAACCACAATTGGCAGTCTGTTCTCATATTGGCAATTTGCCTAATACCATGAGGATTTTAGCAATATTTAGGGTGTGTTTGCTATCAAACACTGAACTTTCTGGTTATGCGGTTTGTATTACATACCTGCTCAGATATCACACGAAATCTTTATACTAGAAATTGAAGAATCATTGGGGCATTCTCCATGAAAGAGATGGAGACATTTACATTGTTTTTTCCTTTAGAAAGATATCTTCCCTTTAGTTGTTTCACTATTGAATGAGTGCTGTTGCAAAGTGGGTTTTCTGATTGATCTCTATACTACACCCCTTTATTCTCTGTGAAACTTTTGGTTGTTGGTTTTTAGTTAATTTACCATTTTAGGATGTACTGATTGTACTGACGGCTTTTAGGCTGCCTGTGGATCGGTGCACATTGATATGAACTCTCGGAGTTCTATGAGTGTAAGAGTCTAAGATTAAATATTGCTTCATTGCTGCTTCTTTGTAATACCAGAATTACAGATCGAATTACATCGTCTCAGTGATTCTGGCTTTTAGGTCGTGATAGCGGCACCGTTTTTATATAACTTACAAACACATGGAATAAAATATTACACTCATGTTGGGTTCACTTATATTGTTGGTCTTTTTTATTTGACCAATTTTGTTTACTGATACATGAAGAAAGCTCTACACAACTTTCATGTAACTATCACTCTGGCATTTAAATTGAAGCCTTTTTTTCTGGAGTTGATAGTGTAGCTTTGGGAATTCATCCATATATCAGTCATGTACATATACTGCAATGTTGGTCTAGTGACATTTACTTGAATATCATATGTAACTATTCCTATACTTGAATCTTTCCATTGACTTAAATGTTTCAAATTTTCAGCTTATCCCCATATTGGCAAATAGTGAGCTGTGTTTACTTTCTGGCAGGTATGGGAACATGTATAATGAAAAAAATGTAGCCATCAGTGGAATTCATACACATAGTGGTCCTGGGGGTTACCTCCAATATGTTGTGTATATTGTAACATCTCTTGGATTCGTTAGGCAATCATTTGATGCCATTGTTGATGGCATCGAGCAGAGCATCATAGAAGCCCATGAAAATCTCCGACCTGGGAATATCTTTGTTAACAATGGTAATGAAGTCTCTCATGTTTCATGTTGGTTGTTTTTGTTTAGATAACCATAGAAAGTATGCCTAATTTCTGTATTAAATCTACTATTAAAATTTGTTTAGAGAAACAAATTAGAGCATGCAGGCATTTTCATATTAGCCATGAGCAACTTGTAACTGTACTTATCTGCATGTTCGTGCATAATGCAGTTACTTATTTTCTTTTTCAGGAGAGCTCTTGGATGCTAGCATAAATCGTAGTCCTAGTGCCTACCTAAATAATCCGGCTATAGAGCGAAGCCACTATAAGTATGATGTTGACAAAGAAATGACTTTGTTGAAGTTCGTAGATGAAAAATGGGGTGCTGTTGGGAGTTTTAACTGGTTTGCTACTCATGGTACCTCAATGAGTCGTACAAACTCTTTGATTAGTGGAGATAACAAAGGAGCTGCTGCACGATTTATGGAGGATTGGGCAGAACAGGAAGGTCTTCCAAAAGGAAGTGACAGTAGATATCATGGTGCAGTTGTGACTGGACCCAGACATAGCAGATTTTATCGAAGAGTTTCAATCATCATTCCTCAGCCACATGAGAATGGTATGTTTTGATATGCTCTACATTCTTCTAGTCAATCTATGTACTAAAATTTACCTACAATGTCTAGATTCTTTCTCCCAATCCTTTGACTTTGTACAAATCCTTTGCAGTTTATGAGTTAGAGCAGCTGGCATCCTCTTTCCCGGCATCAGGTGGAAGGCATTTAGCAAGTTCTAAAAGTGTCTCACAACGTGTTCGAGATAGGCAAGATGGCAAACCTAAATTTGTATCAGCGTTTTGCCAATCAAATTGTGGAGATGTAAGTCCGAATGTGCTTGGGGCATTCTGCATCGATACTGGACTCCCTTGTGATTTCAATCACAGTACCTGTAATGGGAAGAATGAACTTTGCTATGGACGAGGCCCAGGGTATCCATACTTAATTTTCCAGTCCTTTAACTTTTATGTACTAAAATTCATAAACTGTTAATCCCTTGGATCTGGTTCATCTGTCAGATACCCAGATGAATTTGAAAGCACAAGGATCATTGGTGACAGGCAATTTGTTAAGGCTGTTGAACTCTTTGATACAGCTTCTGAGCTGGTAAAAGGAAAAGTCGACTATCGACAGACCTACTTAGATTTCTCAAAGCTACAGGTCACCCTTACAGATGGAGATCAAAAGGTTGTTAAAACATGCCCTGCGGCCATGGGGTTTGCTTTTGCTGCAGGAACCACAGATGGTCCTGGAATGTTTGATTTTAAGCAAGGGGATGACAAGGTTCGTCATGAGGAATTAGTCTTTATCATTTTCGTTAAGCATGTTGGATAACTATTTAAACAGTAATCATTAATGCTGCTTCAGGGTAATGCTTTCTGGAAATTAGTGAGGAACATACTGAAAACACCTAGCCAGGAGCAAATTGCTTGTCAACAGCCAAAGCCAATTTTACTTGACACTGGTGACATGAATGTACCATATGATTGGGCGGTGAGCTTCATCTTATGCTTCAAAGTTCTTTGATCTACTGCATACAGGAGTCTGTTAATAAATATTTGACCATAAGTAGAAAGTCTTGCCCATTGGTTATCCATATCAAGCAAAAATGTTAGTTGTATTGCCTTTACTTGATTCGATTCCCCTTCATAAGTATGGCATCTGCAATATAGGTTTAAAAAAAAACAGAATAAAATATTTGACTGTAAGAAAAGGTTTTTCAATAGTTATCTGTCGGATGATCTTTATCTCTGAGATGTTGAAACATGGATTTTCTTTTCTCTTTCCTGATATTTGTTAAAGAAGCTATATCCAATGACTAATATTAATATTGAATGAAGATTTTGATGAAATTGATATATGACAACAGGACAAGTGATCTACATTCAGAATGTATCGTAACCATCAACTAAATAGGCATTCTTTCTTCTGAGAAGACACTATTGAATGTGTTTCTGCATCAATTTCAGTCGGATAACTATCCATATAACTGATGGCTGTTTTACAATGGCTATGTGGATACTTGCATTTGCTGTGATTGTAATCATTCAATGGCCTGGCTTCTTGCTGTTTCTACATTAATGAATATAACCTTCCATTTTTTATTATTGCTGATATTTTCTTTTCCCTTCCAGCCTTCAATACTTCCAGTACAAATAATCCGAATAGGACAGGTGGTCATCCTCTGTGTCCCTGGAGGTATATACTTATTATGTTTTTTGGCACATAGAAAGAATTGCAATCTTGGCATGTATTTAGAAAAATATATGCTTTATCTATAATTTCTTTGCCATACCATAAAGCTTTTGAGATAGAAAATTTCTCTTGTTTATTATTTTTACATATTCAGTATTTACTTTTGCAGATATGTTAGTTTTTTTATCCTTAAAATACTCCTAGGTCAGGTGGAGTTTTGGAAGAGTTATGAATTATCTGTGTTTTCTCTCTCTTTCTCTCTCTCTCTCTCTCTCTCTCTGCAGAGTTTACTACAATGGCTGGAAGGCGTCTCCGAGATGCGGTGCGAACAGTACTTATCAGTGACGGCAGTGGTGAATTTGGTAGTAATGTTCAGATTGTCATTGCTGGGCTGTCAAACACATACTCACAATATGTGACCACATTTGAGGAGTACCAGATCCAAAGATATGAGGTGCACTAAATGAGAAGCTATGCCAATATTAGTTCATTTTCACATAGCAACTATTTCTTTTAAAGCATTCTTTTATCGTCTACATTTATCCATCCAGTCATCCTTAGCCTTTCTAAGATCCAAAATTTTATCAGTTTTAACCTGCCAGCACTAATCGTATACCATTCATTTTGTTATCTTTGACATGTTACTTTTCAATCTAGAATGAGTTGTTAGAAAACCAACAACAACAACAACAACAAGACCGAAAGTCCCAACCATTTGAGGTCGGCTGCGAAAACCATCTTTAAATTTTTGATATGTATGCCTCTGTTTGTACTAGTGTGTCGAAGAAGCCAATCGGAAACCAGTAATATCAATCTTATCCTTTTGCACTGTTGTATTCCCAATAAATATACATTGCTTAGTCACAGACTTTATAAACCACAAAGCTCTTCTAAGCTTTGTGCTATTATTTCCATTTTTCATGCGATCTACTTTAATGTTATTATAGTTTGAACATTCTTACATTAAATCTCTTATTTTGTTCTGTAGGGAGCATCAACACTATATGGTCCACACACACTCAGTGGTTACATTCAGGAGTTCAAAAAACTTGCTTCAGCCCTTCTAAATGGCAAAAGCTTTGGATCAGACTTGCAACCTCCGGATCTCTTGGACAAACAAATCAGTCTTCTTCCTCCTGTTGTCATGGACGCAACACCAGCTGGCGTTAAGTTTGGTGACACCAGCGCAGATGTTCCTGAAAACTCTACGTTCCGGCCCGGCGACATGGCGACGGCCACATTCTGGTCTGCTTGCCCGAGGAACGACCTCCTGACTAAGGGTACATTCTCTCTGGTGGAGTTCTTAGACAGCAGCACTTGGGTTCCTGCGTATGACGATGATGATTTCAGCTTGCGCTTTAAGTGGTCTCGGCCTTCGCAGCTCAGTTCTTATAGCCATGCAACGCTGGAATGGCGAATCCCTGAATCGGCTACTGCGGGCGTCTATCGATTGAGGCATTTTGGTGCGTCGAAGAGTCTGCTTGGGAAAATTAGCCATTTCACTGGCACTTCTCGCGCCTTTGTTGTGCTTTAGCAAGCTTACTGCATCCCCATTAGCTGGCTGTCTTGTCACCTCATCAATAATGCAGTAGCTGAAATCTTTTGCAGCCACTTGAGGTACAAAGTTCACTTGATGTTCCGCTTGATTGCATAAAGGTCGAAGCGTTGCTGAGTACATTTTGCTGCCTTGGTATTGTACAGTTCCTTTGGTGGGGCTTTTGACATGGTGGTGTGTGTCCGAACACGCAGAACGCGACAAGACATGGACTGTCGGTGCAACGGTCCGTACATGTCGAAGAGCAGCGGCAGCCTCATCTTATCCTCTCCTTGCAGTGGTGACATGAGTGCCGCCACCATCTTTCTCGTCTTCCTGCGCTACTCGCTTCGTTTAGGGCTAGCAAAAGGGAGGTAATTAAGGCGATGAAGGAGGCGGTGGTGTTGTACCCAGTGCCCGGCATCGGCCACCTGGTGCCCATGTTGGAGCTGGCCAAGCTCTTCCTCCTCCACGACTTCTCCGTCACCGTTGTCCTCATGGACACCCCTATCAACCACCCTTCCATCGACTCCGTCATCGCCCGCGTCTCCTCCGCCCACCCCTCCATCTCCTTCCACCGCCTCCCGCCTGTCTCCTCTGTTCCCGACCCGGAAGCCGTGTTCACCGTCCGCTTGTTGGACGTCGTTCGCCTCAACAACACGCAGTTTCTCCACTTCGTCGCCGCCCATTCCCAGACCTACGAAATCCGCGCCGTCGTCCTCGACTTCTTCTGCACCGACGCAGACGTCACCGCCGAGCTCCCCCTCCCCTCCTACCTCTTCTGGACCTCGGGCGCCGCCGATCTTGCAACTTTCCTCTACTTCCCGACCCTCCACTTCGCCACCCACCTCAGCTTCAAGGACCTCGACGACGCCCCGCTCCACATCCCGGGGCTGCCGCCGGTCCCCGCCTCCCACATGCCTCCCGACGCGTTGGACCGCAACAGAGAATCCTATAAGAGATTGCTGCTCATCGCCGAACGCGGGCCGAACGCCGACGGATTGCTGATCAATACGTTCGAATCCATGGAGGTTCAGGCGGTTAGGGCCCTCCAGGATGTTGCTTTCATTCCGGGCCGTCGGATGCCGCCGGTCTACTGCATTGGGCCGTTGGTCGCGGACTGGAGCGGAGACGACGACCGAGGTGTAAAGGAAGAAAAGGCGGAGTGCGTGGCGTGGTTGGACGCGCAGCCGCGAGGGAGCGTGGTGTTCCTCTGCTTCGGAAGCATGGGCACCTTCCGTGCAGAGCAGTTGATGGAGATCGCCGCCGGCTTGGAGAGGAGCGGGCAGCGGTTCCTGTGGGTGGTGCGAGCCCCGGAGGCCGAGAGCGTAGAGCACCAGGTGTCGGAGCCACTAACCGAATCGGACCTGGAGACTCTGTTGCCCGAAGGTTTCTTGGAGCGGACGAGGCAGAGGGGGTTGGTGGTGAAGTCGTGGGCACCGCAGGTGGAGGTGCTGAACCACCGGGCCGTGGGCGGATTCGTAACCCACTGTGGGTGGAACTCGGTGATGGAGGCCATCATGGCCGGGGTGGCGATGGTGGCGTGGCCGCTGTACGCGGAGCAGAAGCTGAACAAGGTGTTCCTGGTGGACCAGATGCGAATGGCGGTGGCGATGGAGGGCTACGACAAGGAACTGGTGGCGGCGGAGGAAGTGGAGGCCAAGATCAGGTGGCTGATAGAGTCGGAGGGAGGGCAGGAGCTGAGGGCGCGGGCGGTGGCGATGAAGGAGACGGCGGCGGAGGCAAGGAGAGAAGGGGGTTCGTCTCAGCGGGCGTGGCTAGAAGTTGTGAAACCGTTGAAGGCTTCTTCATGGAATTAACGGATAACGATTTGTGGTCGATAGAAGGAGAGACTTATTATTTAGTCCCTCATAAAGATAATCCTTTATAACAAATAATAAAATATTATTTTTATTATTTAGGATCTTAGTATTATTTTTTTTATTTTTCTCGTAATACCATTTAATCCTCGCTACCAACGTCATTTCACTTATTGCCACCGTTGTTTGTCGACGTCGCTTGACCTTTTTATAATCTCTTATTTCTTTCGTATTGTTAACTTCACTTCACTTATTATCATCATTGTTTGTACTCGCTCAGTTATTATCCTAAAAAAAAAAAATACATTTGTCTTAAAAATATTTAAAAATTTTAAAATAAATTATAAATAGTGAAAATTGAAAAATAAAATCGTAAATAATAATCTTTTATTTTTATCATGCATAGTAGAATGATAATAATATTCTTCAAAGTTATTTTAATGACAAAAAATTATATTCTTTAGGTATGGGAAAAAAAATTTTCATTCGATATAATTCTTTAAAAAAATTATTTTCACTTTTTATCGGAGAACATTTCTGTTTGAATTTTTATACCATTTTTGTCTTTAGAAAGTTATGGGTCTAATGCAACTCCTCGACGATTAAATAAAGGTTGTTCGTCTATGCTAATGCGGTTGAAAGCATGGAGTTCGACAATGGCAAAGCGTGAGGAGGGATTCGTCGTCATCGCTCCACGATGACTCCTTGTCTTCGGATTTGAATGACAAGAAATCCTCTAAGCCGTTTGCTGCCAATGTCAACGTCATTTTGGCTGAGATCTATCACCTCTTTGAATGAGAGAAGTCATCCTCCATGTCTCGACTATCGGTAAATGTACTAATCCTCTTTTTGTTACTGATAAAAAAGATTTTGTTAATAATCTATCTCAAAAATATTGGTTTGATAAAGATCCCATTTGCTTCGTTCATTGAGTTGAGATCGGTAGGTTTAGGTTTTGTAAGATGTCAATCTTCTTTCCTATTTTAAGTAATTCCTACTCACAGAAACCCCTAATTGGACATTCGACACCTTATTGACATTATTCGAGAAACAACCTAATTCGTGATCGGTTAACCTTTTCTATATGATCAAACTAGTTGAGAATGCATATGAACAATTTGATAGATCACATTGTTCTCCTCCTCCTGGAATGAGACCTGTTGGGGGTACGATTAGCTAATAGTTCGATGGTAAAATGACTAATTCTTCCCATGGAGGAATAAGGTGGTCTCGGCCATGACGCTTGGCTTGGTGGGGGCGATGGCCGAGCTCATTAACTACTATCTACTCACCTTGTTATGTCGCTACCTCATCATATTCCTTTGATCCAACGCAACCACCTCGATCAACATGTGATCTTCTCTGTGATTTATGTGGTGCTTTCTTTTGTAGGTCCCCATCGCATGTTCCATTGCAAATGATAAGGAATATTTTAACACCAGTCACAGGTTGCTAGTTGGCAGTCGTCATGGAGTCAGTTTGAAAGATAGTTCGACTCCCGTTTGATATATAAAAAGGTTGAGATGGCGGGTGATTGGCACACAGGACTATGCGGATTGGCATTGCACTACAGGAGCCTGGATAGACCGACTTATGGTATAGGGAGTGTATGGGTCAGTCGCTCGCCAGATCGATTGGCCTCCTAAACCTAACAAAGGCCTTGTAGTCAATGATCGCCACTTCTCGATACCTCAATATCATGCTTTGCTCAACCTCCAACATCTCCTTCAAACCTAGAACCTACTCAATCATACTTATGGCCTGCTCATTGGCCACGGTAATTTGCTCAATAAGCTTCGAATTGTACATCCTTATTGATTCCAGCTCTTGGGTTAAGTCACAATAGCTTATCCTCCATGTTCTAATTGTTGCTCTGAACCACTTTCAACTATTCAATGTGGTCAATAAGATGTCACTATGCCTTCCATATCTGTCTCACTACCTCAACCCCCTAAGCCTTTGCCTTGATAATAAGCATTGGGTCTCTCCTCTCCTTCTTTAGCCCTTCAATCTCCTCATGAAGATTGTTAATCTTAAGGGACTACTGGTGAATGACAAAGCTGACATTTCATATGCAGTCAATAAGAGTCATGACGTGATTCTACAAATCAAAGATAAAGAGGTGAGCAACAAGGAATTGAAGGGCTCATCCATGACTTAACTTATTAGTATTTTATTATGACAGCCTATGTTGATCGAGGAATGATAAATCTACTTTGCCATCCCCGAGCATAAGGACCTCCAGTAGTATTGTTTCATAACTCCGCCATCACCCCATAATTTTGCCCCTCTTGTAGACCTTCCCATCTTGGCTGCAACGTTACATCTGGAATTGGGTTTGACAGGTTGGATATCTCCAATGTTGCGACGAGCAATGACTTGCCCTTATATAGGTCAAGCATTGACATATGCCTCTCTCCTCTTTTTCCCAAGGAGGACCTTTGAGCTTTGGGGGCCTTTTGAAAACATCGACACCTTGGAGGCAAGAGGCACTTCGTTTGATTCATTCTTGAGAATCTCCTTTGCTCCAGTTCCTTATCCCGCCAAGGGTGGGGTACCTTCCTCATGATCTTCTTCTTTAACTTATGGTACTAAAAGGATAACTGAATCAAGTTGGGCCTAATGTCTTGATTAATGGCTTGCAAATAGTAGCCAGAGGAGCCAAAGAGGCCACCATCGTGCCCGTAGAGGAACTATTTCTCTTTTTCTTCAATGCTCAAAGATCCATACCTCCAAGAGATCAAAGTCACAAGACTACATGGGTTAATTTTTTTAAGTTAAAAAAGAAGTGAGAAGACATGGTGTTTAAGTTATATCTTAAGGAGCCAAGTTGAGACCCACGTTAATCAGTCAGTCCTCATCTATCCTCAAGTTAAGAAGGGAGTATATCTTTCAATTGAAGTACTTGATCCACCTCTCAATCCGATAATAAGGGAAGTATGTTATCTCTAAAGTGTGTTGACCAAGCAAGACTAAGCAAGTAGTAGCTGCTTTTCCCTTGTATAGCCAAAAGCATGCAACAAAGGATTTGCAGATCAGGATAATACCAATGCGCTAGCATTCCTTAATAAACACTACTAAGTAGCACCACAAGTTGGGCACTATCTATGAGAGTGATATTCTCCAACATTAGAGGTAAGACACAATCATCATATGGAGGGAAAAATGAAGTCCCGCCTTTAAAGAATCAAAAGACAAGGAAAAAAACCTGAACATGGCGTCAAATGGGCAATGATTGGGCTAAGGGGTTTGTAGATCAAACTCGACCGGGATAGTGTACGTGGTCCGCAAGTTGTTCAGGAGTTGTGTATTTACTACTAAGCCTTTATTGTATATATTTTTCATGAACTCTTAAGTCTAAAAAATTCTTAGGGTTCATAGGAGCTGACTCCCCTAATGAGGAAGAACTTAGAACTTTCTCCACTCTTAGGCTATCCAAGGATGGAGCATCAACCTCCTTGATCATTCACTGACTATGAGATTGGGAGGAGCCTGTGTGAAAAAGGAAAGACATCTTAACCTATGGAGGTAGAAGCATGGGATATCGGGTGTCATAGAGCTGAAGTGCCAAGAGAATGAAGCACCCAAGAACTAACCTACCTAGTAGAAAAGAATCAAGGCTATATAGAGAGGGTTCCTAAGGAGGGCTATGGAGGTTCAAATGGGGGAATGAGTCTTACCCTCATGGTTAAAGGGGATTTTTACGAAGGGGGTTGATCTCTCTTCTCTCGTATCGAAGACAAATGTCTTTTTTTGGGTCAAATCTAAAAAGGATATTAATTGATGAAGGGGCATCTCATAAGAGTGTAAAAGTGACTGATATGGGAAGACCACCTCGAATAGTGCAAAAATGATCGATGTGCGAAGATCACATCGGAGAATGCAAAAGTAACCAATCAATATATGAAGATTACCTCAAAGAATGCAAAAATGATTGATATGTGAAAAACCCAACCTACGTTAAAAGAATCCCACAATAGTAGGATACACAAGATAAAATATGCTCGAGACAAATGAGTTAAGAAAACTCAACCTACATCAGAAGAAATCTATCATGGTGGGAGACACAAGATAAAATATGCATAAGACATATGAGTTGGGAAAACCGACTCACGTTAGAAGAAATTTGCCATAGCATGAGGCATAAGACAAAATGTGTTTGAGGCGTGTAAGGTAGGAAAACTTGACCCATATCACTCGAAATCCACCATGGCGGGAAGCACAAAACAAAATATGCCTAAGGCACATGAATCAAGAAAACCTAATCTGCATCAGAAGAAACCTGCTATGGCAGGAGACACAAGACAAAATGTGCCTATAGCATGTGAAGCAGAGAGGTTGGGAAACCTGACCCTCACCTTAGTATGATACTCAACCTCGTCTGACCAAGGTACATCCCTCGATGATATGAGAGACAAGTTAATGATAGTTCACCACTAATAGTGCTCATGCATAATGAAGTAGAAGTGTCGAATGAATTAGACATGCCACCATGTTGGCAATGGATTGAAAAGCCATAAGCTTGACATGTCAAATGAACTAGACGCTATACTTTAGATCCCTCTTACGAGAGCCCTAGAGCATGCCTTGGGGGGTGGGGGCGCAAATAATAAGGAGTACATCGTCGGTAAATCGTCATTCAATACAAGTTCATCATGTGGTGTCCAGAGTAGAAGGAGAAGACGCAGACTACTATATGGTCATCTGCCCACATTACCAACGGTTCAAGACAAATGTTTATAGGTTGTCATTCTCTTATTGCCCGCATGGATAAAAGGCCAAGGGCAGGTTGTTAGAGGATATCTTCTCGTAGAATATTTCATAAAATATTTTATCATTTTTATAACCAAATATAAAAATTTATCTTTAACACAATGAAAAGATAATCACATTTTTATCATTCACGTTCATACTCATATACCTTCGGTTATTAACCTAAGTGACGAAGGAACCAGATCGGAAAGCCTCTATCGACCTTAGTGTTTACGTAAGTTGTATCTTTAGAGCTTGACATTTTCACCTCAAAGACACCTTAGATAACCCTACGTATACGGGTCTGGACCACGTTCAACTAATAAGGATATCAACAACTCATTTCGATGACATGTTTCATATGAATTTTTTAAAGATACTATAATTATCTAGTTTATCTCTGACGTAAGAGTACCGAAGCAAGATGGGACGATGATCACCGTGATCCTACATCGATTACATTACAAATTGTTTTGGCAGTTAATGCAATTTTTCTCTTGTATATTGAGATGCCGATATATTTTGTTTTTTTCGTACAGTCAACATAATGTATCATTGACAACAATTTCAAGTGTCACATAGATCTTGTAGTTTTTTATATACATGTTATGCGACAATCACAGATATTACTAGATTTCTCTCTGCTATATATATATCATATATTAATTCTTGCTAGCATCATCCGATGCTTTTGACAGTGACTGTATGAAATCCATATCCGTAGGTGATTCTTCATCATTGTAATGATGGTGATTATAAAGAAAACGGGAAAGCTGAAACTGATGAGGGTAATAATGACGATATGACGCGTCACGACGTCAGCCACGCTTGGACGACACTCTGCCCAAAGAGGGCAATAATGCCGACGCGATGTGCGCTGACGTCACCCGCTCTCAGACAACGACTTCAATGTTGTCTGACCCAACATGCTTGGCCGAGGCAGAGGAGAACGACGACCGAGGCACGCCCATGCCCTGCGGCAGTTCGGTTCTTCACGTAACGCCAACGACAATATCAGACGCCATCAGAGGTACGATCCTGCTCCTGCGGGCAAGCACATCAGGTAACACTAAATTTCCCTATAAATACCCTCGAGTTCTAAACGATGAGGGGGGAGAAAAAAAACAGACAGAAGAACATACCACTTCCCATCACTAACTTGATCGTCGGAGGGGTTGGGCTGAGCTTCCGACCCGACCTGTGTGCAGGTACAAGGGCGGGGTTACTTCTTCCCGGCGCTGCGGAAAAGCTTCCCTCCCGACGCAACGTCCCGACCGGACCACCGTAATCGACCACCTCAGCGGTCTCAAGAAACGCCGTACGAGGTCCCCGTTCATTCGGACCCGAACCAAACCGTGTTGGTCCCGAGATCACGGCATAAAGTTTCAGGTCTCACCAAGTCATTCGGACCCGAACAGAAACCACGTCAACAACAGATGCAAGACCCTCCCTGATAATTGATAGCACTCACCAAGCAACATAAAGCAGAGAGGTGACTGTGATCGCGCTGTTCAAGCAGCAAAAGCATCGACACCAATGTTTCAGGTCTAAAGGCTGTGTGTTTTGGCAATTTCTTCTTCTTTGCAGTCACCACAACTTTCAGATGCTCTGCTGCATCAACACTTGTAGTGGGCGCTCACTTACAGCTGCAAGTTGCACTGTTCACAATGCGATGAATTGTCCAGAGAGGAACAGTGATGAGTAGGCCCCACAACGCCACATCATATATCATCAATTGCTGCTGACGAGTCGTAGTAATGCTTTGTCGACATTCCCGTGAAACCTATTCAATGCTCCCGAATCCGCACTTCATTAACTCGTCACCCTTCCCCTCCTCGTGACCGCACTAAATTCCCAGGCTTACGTGGCCCAACTCCCCTGCCAGCCCAAATCGTATATATCCACGACGTTCGCATGTCCCTTCCCTTCCATACACCGTTCAACCATGGCTCCCATCGTGCTTCTTCTTCTTCTTCTGATGGCGCCTCTCCCGCCCTCCTCGTCCGAATTCACCGTCGTGATGCCGGACTCGTCGGCCCTCGTCGACGCGCCGCAGACGGGATTCTCCGACAGCGCCAGGACCGACCCGGCCGAGCAGCGGGCGGTGTACGAGATCATGGAGGCGACGGGCAACGGCTGGGCCACGTCCATCCCCGACGTGTGCCGCGGCCGCTGGCACGGCATCGAGTGCATGCCCGACACCAACGACGTCTACCACGTCGTCTCCCTCTCCTTCGGCGCCCTCTCCGACGACACCGCCTTCCCCACCTGCGACCCCGCCCGGTCCTCCCTCTCCCCCGCCCTCCTCGCCCTCCCGCACCTCCGCTCCCTCTTCTTCTACCGCTGCTTCACCGGCAGCCCTCAGCCCGTCCCCGCCTTCCTCGGCCGCCTCGGCCCCACCCTCCGCTCCCTCGTCCTCCGCGAGAACGCCCACACGGGCCCCATCCCGGCCGAGCTCGGCAACCTCACTTCCCTTCGGGTGCTCGATCTCCACGGGAACCATCTCAGCTCTTCTGTTCCCCCGTCGCTTCAACTCCTGAGGAATCTCCAGTTACTGGATTTGAGTCACAACCAGCTCTACGGCCCAGTTCCTGAGCTCAACCTTCCCTCCTTGACCGTCATGGATCTCAGCCGTAACCTCCTCCATGGCCGGATTCCAACTTCTTTCGGGCGGTGGGATTCCCTCGTCAAGATGGACCTGAGTCGAAATCGCTTCTCTGGTTCGATTCCAGACTCTCTCTGCGACCTACAGAACCTGGTTTTACTCGATCTGAGTCACAATCGCCTCGCCGGCCCTCTCCCACGCTCTCTCGGTGGGTTGAGGTCGCTAACAGCGTTGATCCTCACAGGCAATCCGATGAGCTCAGCGATGATTCCCAAGGACGCATTTGCAGGGCTCGCAGCGTTGAACACACTCATTCTATCCAACATGGGGCTACAAGGATCCATACCCGAGTCCATCGGAGAACTGGGAAGCCTTCGGGTACTTCATCTCGACGGGAACAAGCTGAACGGTTCCATACCTAAAAGCTTTCAGAAGCTACAGAAGCTGACCGAGTTGAGGGTGAACGACAACCAGCTCATGGGGCCCATCCCCATCGGCAGGGAGATGCTGTGGAAGATGGGGAAGAAGCTGAGGCTCTACAACAACTCGGGACTGTGTTACGACATGAGATATGGAAGATACGAGGGGATCGAGTCGATGTCGGGCATCAGTTACTGCGAGACGGAGAGCAAAGATGCTGCGAGTGCGAGGAGTCATACGACGAAGCATTACTTGTCGTCCACGTCGAGGGACGGCGGTCATGGCCGGCCCTCCAGTTTAAGCTCTTCCGGCGCGGCCCGTAAACTCCACCTCTCCCAAGAAGAGCTTGTCGATCTGATCGCACCGCTGCTCGTCTCTCTTCTTGTGTTCTTGTAGCCGTCGCTGTGGCAAAAGTCCTGCACGCAAAGACTGCGTCTTCGCTTGCGGCGAGGAATCAACCAACCGCTGTAAATTTCCCAGTCAAAGGAACGCGGTGGGGGCTGCACGCAGTTGGATTCTCTTTCAAGCCAAGATTCTGAAGCCAACGAGAAGGGTTAGCTCCGTGGGGGGACTGCGACAGCACAGCGGCTTGTTCTACCCCTGCGTCGACAAGCTGGCCAGAGCTCTCTCTTCTGCTCACCCATCGATTAACCCTCCTCTGCAGGAACACACGGCTGGTCTCTGTTTCCTTCAGAGGAAGAAGAAAACTGTACTTTCTCCATAGGAGCATATGATTCTTCGATTGCGAAGGAAGAACTATATGGTTCCGTGGCTTCCGTCACTCACAATGCTGTCGAGTCAGGAGCCAAATCTGGTGGCTTAGCACCACTATCAATGTGCTTGCCGTCGTCTTGCCGCCACCACACGCCCAGCGATTGATTTGGTACTTTGCCACCACGGAGAGCACTCAAGTCAAACAAAGTAAATGGAGTGCCAAATACTCCAACCAATAATAAATCTAACCCGACTTATCGAGACGCGGAAGTGAGACATTTGGTCCGCCTCATCATCAATCCATCATCCTATTATTAACGACATCAGCACCGTCTATTATTGCCATCATCATTTTATTTTTCGAAATAAAGCAAAAATACAGCACGCCGTTTCCCGGTATTGCTTCGTCCTCACACCCTCTCTCTTCTTCATCGCTATTAGTGGAAGAAGAGGAAGAAGAAAGAGACGACGCGGAAAAGCGAAGGAAACTAAATCTAATCTTAACTCCTCTTCCTCCTCCACTTCTTTCTCTTTGTCCTCGCAACGCGGCGGCGGTGGTGGAGGCGTGTGATTCGGTGGCAGAGTGCGTGTAAGATATAGGAAGAAGAATGCAGCAAGGGAGGCCGGAGTTCGGTGCCATGACCTTCGACGAGGTCTCCCTCGAGAGGAGCAAGGGCTTCGTCCAGGCCTTGCAGGTGAGCCCGGCTCCTCCTCTTAATCCGGATCCTTCCTTTCCTTTGTTGCTTCCGCGCCTCCGGATCTGATGGACTGCCTTTCTGTGCGATCGCTTCTTTCTTGTTGTTTGTTTTTTATTCGTACTTAGGGTTTCTTATTCTGGTAGCTTCAAATATCGAGATTGGGTCCTTTGATTCGTACTTACTGCGGGTTCTTGATTTCAGATACTTACGTTTGTTGGCGGACCCGATTTTTCTGGTACTTTTCTGAGTCTGATCCGCATCGATCTCCGAGTTAATGGTCTCTGTTTCCTTCTACTTCCACTTCTTAAACGATTTGTGTTCTTTGAATCGAACGATAAGCTTTTCTATTCTGGATTCCGTATTATTTCAGAAGCATCGCTTTTGTTCATGGAAATATTTGTACCAATCTGTCGTCTGTAATGCTTGTCGCCAAATTTTGAACTGATAGTTATGTGTGCTAATGATGTTTAGGAGCTCAAGAATCTGAGACCTCAGCTTTACTCTGCTGCCGAGTACTGCGAAAAATCTTACCTTCGCAGTGAGCAGAAACAGATGTAAGATCTATCCTCCTATGTGTTCTTAGGAATCGCTGGTTCTGGTCCTTCCTCTGCTTTCTTCTTGAAAAGTCCATTTTTCAATATCCGAATAACATGTGTGTGCAGACCCCGAAAGGCATGCTGAAATTTTCTTGTGCATATGGTTCTTTTGGTTATGAAAAAGCTGCAGAATATATGTGAATAATCAGATCATGGACTGGAATGCATCCTACAATTTGATCACTGATGGTCACATTAATTTGAGAAACCGTGATTTTATTTAGCCTCATAGTACGATTTTGTTGACATTCACGAGATCTTGTTGACAACAACAAAACATTTACGAGATCTTGTTGACAATAAGGTCCTCTTTTTCGTAAGCTTGGGTGAAAATAAAGAACCAAATATGATCCATGGTCCCAAATAGTTGAGACTTACGATTTTATTATTTGTTGTTGTTGGTTGAGTGTGCTTCTCAGTGCAATGATAGCTAGTTTATTATTGTTGTTGGTTGAGCTGCTTTATTTCTAGTCTAATGATAGCTACAATCATTCACTCGTTGAGATTTGTGAAGCCGCAAGTTCATATGTATGGATCATCTTGTTTTGTGAAATCCCAAACTCAAAATTTTTAAGCAATCAAATCCAGAATGGCTATTTGCTTCAGTTGGAAAATGTAACCACATCTTCCTTTCAGGGTGGTGGATAATCTGAAAGAGTATGGTGTCCGAGCCCTTGTCAATGTTGTTGATCATCTTGGTACTGTTGCTTACAAATTAACAGACCATTTTGAGCAGCAATCATCAGACATGGCAACCGTAGAGCAAAAGATTTCATGTCTCTGTCAGGTTAATGTTTTGTGAAATAGAGCACCATTTTGGAATTCTTAGAATTGACCTCATGTTTCTTTCTCATTTTCAGCAAATTCTCGCTTGTCAAGCTTTCACTGGTGAGGAGTGTCTTAGGCAGCACCAACTGTTTGCAGCAACCCCAAGGCATCTCAAACATTACACTCTACCAAGTAAGAACAATTAGAAAGTGATTCTCTCTTCATTTGCAGGACAAGGAATGAGGTGGCGTGTTAATTGTTTTGGTTTGATACCATTCTATCTAGAATTTGTCGGCACAAGTGTGGAGAGCAGTTCGAAGCTACAAAACCATATCAATCCGAGTCATGTTGAAGCAAAACCTCTTCCTCATACTTGGGGTGTGTTCTTTTTGCATTATGTTCATATTTCCAATGCAGCTTGGTCTTAAACTATGTCGATTCTGAATTCCATGCTTCTTTTTCCGATGATCTGCAGCTCCAAAAACTTTATCTTGGCACCTAGCCTCCGGGAGCAACTCTTCACCAAACAGAGATCCACCTCGTACAGCATTCCGGCAAGCTTCTACATCATTCCCTCAACTACTATTCATAATGATTTGGTCTTTCACTGTGACTCAAAAGTTTATGTTTTTCTCTTCTTTCAGGGTTGATGATTCTAAAGCTTTCGAAATGACTGCTGATTCTTGCCGTGTTCTTGGTATTTTGCATCCCAATGCCCTTAGTGTTCTTTCTTTGAATATTAGCGCTCAGTTGTTGATTCATGTAAGTCTCGGGTGCAGAGGAGACTACCGTCCCACTGCCTCTATCAAGTTACCTTCAGGCTGCCAAGAGACGTCCAACTATCAATGTTGCTTCTCGTACATTTGCTGTTAAGGTAAATAAGAGTAACATCTATTCGCTAGTTTCATGGAGCCATACAAGTCTGCATGCACAAAGAAACTTGTTGCTACTGCATTTACTCAAAAAATACGACTAACATGCAGAAGCTGTACATATCTATAGGTATTTCTTCATTAACAAAAAAAAAAAATCTATTTTAGAAAGTGCATTATGCATCTAAAAGATAATATAATCATCACTACATGCTATGTGCACATACATGTTTGTACCATTCCTCTGGCGAAACTTTTACTTGATCTTATGTGATTACATTGTCATTTGAGTTGTTCATTGGCAGGATCCATTGGAGGGCACAAAAACTGTAGCAGGATTCGAGTCCTCTAATGATTCTGGACAGCGTGAAATCTGCCAGCCTCCTCGCAACAAGAGCATTCTTTCGGCACTCTTTCCCAGGAACAAGACCTTGAAACCCAAGAGACTTGTGGTATCCTGATGCTTTCGCTGACACCCGCTTGTCTCGTCCCATTGGGCTCTCTCGGTGGAATGTTATGGAGCTGGGCATCATCAGTCCCCATGTCTCTCGACCCATTGCTCCGTGTTTGTCTTTGACGTATGGTATCTATCTGCTATTGGTATCTTTTCGTGACTGCTTCCTCAGCAGTGTTTGAGAGGATTCGTGTTACTTCTTCGGCTGTTGCCTGTGTTTGGTTCATCAAAAAGATGAGCTCTTGCTCAGATCGTTGTTAACCAAATCAGCCAAATCCATCTCAATCGTGGATTGTGATGAAAACACGAGGAGTTAAACTGGTCATGTTGAGTAAAATGTCGATGCAGGACGTGTCGACATTGATGTTTTCCATGTTTGAAATGTGTCCGTAAAACCAACGTTGACTCACCCTATATAAACATCTCGCTTTTACCGGGTCGAGTCAAGTGGGGTTCGTCTTCGATGGCAATGTCGCGCGGGTCGGCTTCAAAGTAGGCTCCACTTGGACTATAATGGTGTGTTTTAATGGTCTTATGAGTGAGGTAGACAGCTGGTCTATTTTTTTGGTTCTATTTTCGTTCGCTATGTTTATGAATTGGCTAAGATAAGTTTGAGTAATTTATTATTAGTCCCCGATCTAATGCCATTTATAAACTGTTATGGGTAATTTTTTTAAAAATAACTTTTCACTTTTCGTTGTAAAGTATATATTTTTTTTTATTCTCATAAAACGTCTTCTATTTTTTTAAAAATAACATTACTCTTGACTTTCACTCAGTCAATCGTTGTCACTATTATCACTTCTTCGTCTCTTATGCTTTTACCCTTATCGATCACTTTTGTGACTTTCGTGTTAATGGATTGCGTCTTTACTCGTTTTTACTTACTTGATTATTCCTCGTGTCCCTTACTCGTTTTTAATAACAGTAGCTTATGCGAAGAAGTATGAGGGAAGAAAAACTTTGTGCGACAAAAGTGATGAGCGAAGATAAGGCGATAAGGATGATGACAAAATGATGAGCCCTCACGATAGGATAGAGACAGTAGAGTATAGGCGATGAACAACAAGGTATAAGCCGAAGATAATATTATTTTTTAAATAAATAAGAGATATTATATGAAAATAAAATTAAAAGGAGTGCTACCTAGAAGAAAAATAATTTTTTTTTTTGAGAATTTATCCTTGAATCAAAATATTTATTAATCGGATTTGACAGGTCACAGGTGGTAGTGGTGGATTTGAATACTGAAGTAGTTATTTGGATTCCGAAACGGAACGGAAGAGATAGTTTTGGAAGTTAACGAGTCAATATAGTTTTGCAAGCTATTTAAATCCGGAGAGTATCAAGGAATATTCCATGATCCTGATGAAACGACACTCGGTACGTAGGCCGTTCATCCGTCTCACACGGCACACGATCCAGCCGTCCATGTAGCGGCATTTGATCGACCGAACGGCGCGTCCAACGGCTCGTGCGGAAGGCCCCCCCGCTAGCTGGGAATCCTCCGATGTTTATCCCACCCGAGATCACCGTACCCGTTCCATCTACCTGGATTTTGCTCTGCCTGTTGGGTCCCACGATGCGGCATCTCATGTGGGAACCATATTTCAGTCCACTCACAGGGGAGTAACGCAAACGAGTAAGTCGTATTTCTGTGGTATTAGTACTTTTATTTATTAACCATGCTCTTCCGTTGATAGATTTACCCGGCCTTGTGACGTGGGTCCCATCTACGATAACAAAGCAGTTGGCAATCGCGTACGAATTTAACAGGTGGAAGTGTTTTGTGCTCTTTTTAATCACCTACGGATGCCACGATATCCACGTAGAGCCATCTTTTTCTCCTCCGGCGCATCGAACACTCCGCCGGGGGGCATTTCCGTAAAAACAATCACAACGCTACGTCTTGTTAATGCGAACGCATGCGATCGCGCGTGACAAGGGAAGTGGCAGGTAGGCCGCGATCTAATAAACGCCGTCCGTCCAGCCTCGCATCGATGCGACCAAGACACAGCATCTTGTTTGATGAGGTGAAAGAGGGAGAAGGGCAGCTCAACGCTCCGATACAACCTAAGTGTGCTCTCTCCACATCTTGCTTTTAAAACCCCTCCTGGGCTTTGGCGGCGATCTCGCCAACCAAGAAGAGCTCGGCACTTGCCGTAGAAGTTCGATCTCTCTCTCTCTCTCTCTCTCTCTCTCTCGGTGCTAGCGCGGTGATAGTCTAGGAGGTGGAAGACATGGCGCAGGTGGTGGCGACGCGAACCATCCAAAGCTCATGCCTTTCTCACCCGGGCTCCAGATCCGGGGCCCGGGGAAGCCACCTGCAGGAGCTGAAGCCCTCGCTGCTCCCCGCAAGGTTCCACCACCAGGAGAAGGAGAGGAGGAGGGGGATGGGCAGCTGTTGCCGCTCCCCGGTGGTTGCTGTGGCGAGCCCGCTTTCTCGCCCCGACTCCGGTGTTCGTGCTGCGTCTCCGGATGACTCATCAAAGGTCTTCAGAAGTGTCTCTCTCTGGATTTGAAGTGTCTCAGTTAAAAAGTCCAAAATTTGGGGCTTGTCTCGTATTTTTCTTGTCGAATTAACTCGAAAAGTGCAAAATATGCTTGCATTTTCTGTCGTTATAATGGATCGAATGGCGGGCGTAGTAGCTGAAGTTTTCTTTAATTTGGTCATCATTTACCTGCGAAATTTTTAGAAACTCGTGTTACATAGCTTAGTTTTAATTAGGTAATGAACATATTCGGTAGATCTGCGTGCACAATGGTTGAAAGTAATCGACTTGTTTTGTAAGCTCTTCCTGCTTTACACGTTTTCATAATTTTTCAAAAGATTTTCAGGAATTGGAGATTTTTGGCTGTAGGAAGAAGAGCAATTTCAGCATCTGAAGAGCATTCAGCAAGTGGGAGAAGTTCCAAATGGATTGTGGCCTAAGCCAAACGTGATGAGGAAGACGAAGATAGTCTGCACCATCGGCCCATCAACTAACACTAGGGAGATGATATGGAAGTTAGCTGAGGCTGGCATGAATGTCGCTCGGATGAACATGTCTCATGGAGACCATGCATCTCATCAGAAAGTTATCGATCTCGTGAAAGAGTACAATGAGCAAAACAAGGACAACGTACTTGCAATTATGCTTGACACCAAGGCAGGTTTCTTCTGACTGCTATTTCATTCATCTAGCTTTTTGGATTTTGAGGATGGCATTTTAAAGCTTACAGAAGCGAGCAATTTCAAAGTCACTAAAGTGCTGCAGTGCATACGTGTTTTTTTTTTTTACCTTTCTGTTGTATAATACAAGCACAGACAACTTTGTGTCTTTTAAGTCTATATAATCCGTGATCAATATACTGGACAATTGCTTGATCTTAACTCGGATGTATTACACCATGGTTACCAATCTTTCTCCTGTACGTATTAATGGAAATATTCATTAATTCCTTCATCATACATATATCTTACTCACCCTGGTAAATTAGTATCATTTTCTTACCTCTGCATATTCTGTCTCAGGGCCCTGAGGTTAGGAGTGGTGACTTACCACAGCCAATTACCTTATCAAGTGGTCAAGAGTTCACTTTTACAATAAAAAGAGGAGTTGGCTCAGAGACATGTGTTAGCGTAAACTATGATGACTTTGTCAATGATGTAGAAGTTGGCGACATGCTTCTTGTGGATGGTATGTAAAAAGTGCCCAATCCTTATGCAAATTCTCTTTGGAGATGTAGATACATGACATTTATTTTCACAGCCTCTGATAGTTGACACTGTCCAATAGATGATTTTTTTGATAAATTTTATTCCACATCTCTCTACTTTTTGCAACTTATATCATATCTCCTTTACATCACTAATGAAGTATTTCAAAATATAAATAGGAGTTAACTTTTAGCCAGTTCTGTACTGTTGGCAAGCATATAAGAAAAGCTGACATGAATTAAGCATAAGCAACAGAGCTTGAGATCAACGTTTAAGACTTTGAAGAGATGAAAGATTTAGAAGATATTTAGAAAAGCTGGCATGAATGTAGAATAAGTAACGGAGTAAAGATTTTTTATAGAAAAATATGTAGAGCTTTAACATGAGCTGTGAATGAAAGATCTGTCACTATTTCAGGTACTCTGATGTTCCTCCTATTTTGTAGCATTGCATAATCAACACGAGTTGTGATAAAAGATTTGTGACTATGACTGCTGCATTTGGTAATAGCTGATTTGTTTTGTGCCATCATATTTTTTATGCCATCATATTCTGCAGCTATAATTATTTGGAAGCAAATTCCTCTCCATCTTTTCCATCTTTTGGCTGATTTCCTTTCTCCAAACCTGTGTCTAATTCCATGGAGAAACAAAGAAAACAAAAAGATAATGTTTCGAATAATGACTGGTGAAAACACAGGAAAAACCTTAATAGTCTGTCTTACATTGGACAACCAATGAGATGATCTATGTTTAATTTTCAGGTGGAATGATGTCCCTAGTGGTTAAGTCGAAAACTGAGGATTCTGTCAAATGTGAAGTCGTTGATGGAGGTGAACTCAAGTCCAGGAGGCATCTGAATGTCAGAGGAAAGAGTGCAACCTTGCCATCCATCACAGGTGAGTTAGGAATTTTATGTTTGGTCTTATGCTTGTAAGTTGGCCTTTTTGTCTCATAAATATTTGATTTTTGCATTTTTGGTGTAATAAACATTCTTGTATCCCTTTACAGAGAAAGATTGGGATGATATAAAATTTGGAGTTGAGAACAAAGTGGACTTTTATGCAGTTTCCTTCGTTAAAGATGCAAAAGTTGTCCATGAATTGAAGGATTACCTGAAAAGTAGATGTTCAATCCTGGTTTTGGTTAAATATTTTTTTGAAGTGCCTCATAAAATAAAAAATGTTGACACTAATATTCAAATTAATTTTGTCAGGTTGCAATGCAGATATACATGTAACTGTCAAAATTGAAAGTGCAGATTCAATTCCGAATCTGCATTCCATAATCGCTGCATCTGATGGGGTAAGCATCTTAATGTCATACATTCAACATAATACTGGTAAGCTCAGAAGTGTTTAGTAAATTCTAATGATAAGAACTCTTGTACCGTATGACATGTAATATAGTGCATCATCATTCATCAAGCTTAACTTATATATTCAGTGCTATGGGTATGTCACATAGTGAAAGCTAGTTTGGGAAGCATGAACACGGTGATTTGGGTGACACTCGTGTTCGACATGTGTTGGACATGGATTCTTCTCTGACACATGTCAGATACGGATTCGTCTCTGACATGTCTTTTTTTATTTTTTTAATTTGTTGGATGCATCGCTCCCGTGTTGGACTCGATGGATGGTCGTGTATGGAGGTATTGGTGAGCCTTTGGAATCCGACTTAGTGGTTGCGTGCGGAAGCATTGGGAACCTTCGAAATCCTTCTTCCTCACGGATTCAGGGAGGATTTTGGCATTAAATACCAATTGTCCCAATTGAACCCTAGCACATCACGGGCTTCCCTTCTTCCTCAATGGCTTGGCTTCCCTTCGTTGTCGTCGTGCACTGTCGGACCGTCCGCCCTGAGCACCCCTCTGTAGAGTCGTGCGGGACCATTCGCCCCAAGCGCCCCTACGCAGAGGTGGAGTTGCGCGTTGCTATTAGACCATCCACCTCGAGCACCCCTCTGTAGAGTGGAGTCATGTGCTACCGACAGACCATTCGCCTCAAGCGCCCATCTGTAGAGAGGTGGAGCCGTGCATTGCCGTCATGCCTCTACAAAGATTCTTCCTCATTCATGTGGCCTCCCAAGCCAAAGGTATTATTAACATATTATAGGCATGTTTAGCTTTTTTTTACTGCTAAAAACATTATTAACATATTATTATTATTTATTATTTTTGTTTTATTAATCTGGGTTTTTTTATTGCATCTGATTAAACTGTTAACATATTATTAACCTATTTCATTTTTTAGTTTTTTAATTTGAGTTTTTTTACTGCTTCTGAATCCCTGATTAAATTGCTATAATAATTTGAATAATTGTACAATATAATAATTTGAGTAATATGTAAAACTCATGTAAATAAAATTATATATATATATATATATACTATGTTTTTTAAAAATGCCATGTCCTTTGTCTGTGTCTGTGCTTCTTAGAAAGTAGTTGATGTTTACCTTGATCAGACTTCATAAATACAATGCTTTATATCAGCATGTCTGCATAGAAAAATGTTTGTGTGTTTGATGGGCCAAACTTGTTTTATTTCAAAGATGCTTACGAGTTTCGTTTAGCTGACCTCTTAACATTTGCTCGATGCTGATTTGACTCAATCCCCTTTAGATATTGCTTTTCTTTTGACACGGTATTTTCGGTTGGCTTTTCCTATTTGCTAGTGACCTTGATCTTATTCTCTAATTTCTTCTGTGTTCATTGTAGGCTATGGTAGCTAGAGGTGACCTTGGAGCTGAACTCCCTATTGAGGAGGTTCCACTGCTGCAGGTATCTGCCATTCATTGACAATCAACATCCACAATGAAAATTGCTTGTTTAAGTTTTATATTGTCTGAAGCTCTGATGCCTAAGGGTATTTTTTCTCATCAAGCACAGTAACTTGTCAATCACACGGGGACAGGCTGTGGCACTTAATTACTATTGAGTGCCATGGGTTGATCCAGTGTGAGCCCTGTGGATATGGGGGTAAGGCTGCATTGATCTTGCCTTTACATACCCCAGTGCAGGAACTTTGTTTACTGGCATGTATGTTGCTATTCATTGACATTATTGTGTTCCTGATTGCAGCTTTCTCAGTCATTCTGGGTCAAAGAGTTCTGTTCCTTTGTCATTTTTTTATATATTTTGGTCATTTGCCTTAATAAGTTAAGTCAAATTTAGATCATACCCTTTTTCCTTTTGAATGAACAGTTTTTTACATATACTTTTGAGCCATCTCATAGACAATTGATAATTATGTGTTTAACTACTTGATGTTATACATTTCATGTTCCACCGACATTATTTTGGAAGGGCTTTCCATACCCCAGTACGGAGGAGCTTTGTTTACTGGGCTACCCTTTGTATGTTGTTATTCATCAATGTTAGTGTTCCTGGTTGGAGCTTTGACATTCATTGTGTTGAACTGCTAGTTCCTTTGTCATTCTTTATATATGTCCTTTCTACTTGCTATAATAGCTGTTGTTTAATTTATATCTTACTCTTGTTTTCCGTTGAATGGATATTTCTTATAATATAAAGCCATCTCATATGCAATAGATAATTATTTTGTGCTTTAATACTTGATATTATATATCTCGTGTTTGATAATTGTTGTGTGTTATTGATTTCTTAATTGTGCAGGAGGAAATTATTAGAATATGCAGGAGCATGGGAAAAGCTGTTATTGTAGCAACGAACATGCTGGAAAGCATGATTGTTCATCCGACACCAACCCGTGCAGAGGTCTCAGACATTGCCATTGCAGTTCGTGAGGGTTCTGATGCAATAATGCTCTCTGGGGAAACTGCTCATGGGAAGTATGAACTCCCTTTTCCTTTCTCTCTCCCCTTCTCTGTTTTTCTTTGCACTATATTCTTCAACTTTAGGCATGTGATTCAGTTCATGAGGGTTCTGATGCATTATTGGAAGCTTGCAGTGTCAGTTTCTTTTTTTTTGTTCTACTGTTTGTTGCCTTTTGTTTTCTTTGAGTTAGTTACCTATCTGAATTAAATTACCCTGGAAAAAATCTGTCAGGGTACTTTTCCTTTATATTGGTTAAATGTACAATGTCTGCCAAGATACAAAACTGGATTATTTGTGTTCACATGTAATAATGCCACATCTAACTGATGAACCTTTCAAGGGTTTAGATATTAGATTATACACAAATTAGTTTGTGCCTAAATTGGCTAATTAATAGCAACCTCGTTGGTTTTCATGCAGATACCCACTTAAAGCTGTTAAAGTCATGCACTCTGTAGCTCTGAGGACTGAAGCAACTATGAATGGAGGAGAAAGGCCAGCTAATCTTGGTCAGGCATTCAAGGTAAAAAGTGTAATATAGTCATTACATATCGTAATAATGTCATTCCAATTTTGCTCAAATAAGGTAACTACAAGAAGCCATTGGCTCATATTGTTGGTGTTGGGACTTCATGGATTCTTTCCTGCCATTTAGAAATTTTGCTGGCATATATACTAGATTTCTACATATTCTCTTATGCTTATAGAATCCCCTTTTCTCATTAAACAACTTTGTGTTTTCAATTTTGTAGACTCATATGAGTGAAATGTTTGCGTATCATGCAACAATGATGTCGAATACCCTTGGCACGTCGATTGTAGTCTTCACCAGAAGTGGATTTATGGCTATCCTACTTAGCCATTATAGGCCTGCTGGCACGATATTTGCATTCACCGATGAGTACGTTGCCTGTTCCTCTTTATCTTTCGAGTCGTTTTTTGTTGATTCTACTGTAATTGTATAATGCAGCATGATGCATCATGTTGTCTTGAATCTGTTGATAAGGTTTCAAATCTAAAGATGATGATGGGTGGTTGTGCAGGGAAAGAGTGAGGCAAAGGTTGGCTTTATACCAGGGTGTGTGTCCAATATATATGAAATTTTCAGATGATGCTGAAAGGACATTTGCCGATGCCTTGTCTTACCTGCAGGTAACTCCACCTGGCTTTTTCTCATCTGTTTTCTTCTATTTGTCCACGAACTGTTGTATCGAAAAAATCCTTGATTTATTTGTGCAAAATTAACTTCATTCTTGGATTAACATATGGCCTTTCATGATTCAGGAACTAGGCATGGTCAAGGAAGGAGAGCAGATAGCTCTGGTTCAGAGTGGGCGGCAACCCATTTGGCGGTCGCAGTCCACACACAACATCCAGGTTAGAAAGGTTTAAGCATCGGGACATCTGTTGTTGAAGTCACCAATTCTATGCTGCATTGTCTGACGAAACAACACCAAGCTCTAGCTGGATGTTACTTTGTGGTAGAACTAGTATCAAGCTTTCGGTTGTAATTCCCGTTTCTTGGTTTCTTTTGATTGCGGTGTTGAATTGTTCTCTTAAGCTTGCTTCAGTTCGATATATTCTTTCATGTTCAAGCAGAATAATTTATAGTTTTGACGCTTAGAAAAAGGAGATTGATGCTTGTGCTCTTATTACTCTATTAATAATTAAATAGTGTGGCATGCTTCGACTCTGCAAGTGTGACAGCAAGAAAATACAGAGCATTATATGTTTATTCTAAGAAGTTGTCATTGGTTCTTATGGTGTATTCGAAGAGCAATGGATGTTCTAAGACACCATATGGTCATCAGAACATCATTTTTCATGTAATCTGGCTATAGATCACTGTGATGTTTTTATCTTGTAACACAAACATTGACATCAGTACTCTCCCAAAATCATGTATTTTTGGGATTAATCCTCTCTTAATATATACCATTTTATCATGAAGTTTAGGTAGTTTGAATTGAATTGATAATGTATAAAAATAAAGATTATATATTATTGGATGTTGGCTAAAGTCTTTGAGGTGATGGAAGCAATCGAGAATGGCTACATGAAGAACACGGCTTTGTGCAGCTAGCTTTCAAGGGGGACAAGAAATAGTTTCTCTTTGACTGCTTGACTGGTGTGGCCTAAATGTAAACTAATGATTCTGTTTTCTAATCCATAAATTTATTTGTCTTTGAGAATGTATATGCGTTCCAAAAATCTGCTGGTGACTAATATGATCGTGCAAACTGCCCTTAAACTTGAATCTTCTTTTCATTTGGGTAAAGAATTCTAACTGTTTCTTTAAACAGCTGAGTTCAGAGGAAACAATATAGGGTAAAGATTTTTATTTTTTTAAAAACAAACCCTTATTTTCATGAATTCTCAGTTAGCATTCAATTTTCATTTATTCTCATATATGACATTGCCCTTCGCTTTTGTTCTATCGATTGTCGCTTTCATCTCTCGTCACTCGTATCTTCTCTCCTCTTTCTTTATTGCTCTCGCTTCACATCCCCTTTTTCTTTGAACATTTCTTTTTGTTATCATTCTCGCCTCCTCTCTTCCTCTATTGCTCACTTCACATCCTCTATTTCTTCCATTACTTTTTTTGGTTACCATTCTCGTCTCTTCTCTTCTTTTTCTTTATCACTATATGCATAGATGGTGACGAAGGCACAAGAACAATGAAAGACACATGGGTGATATCATGACGAGAACAACATTTGTTAGAGACAAATGATCGAGATTTTATAAAAATAAAAAATATATTGAATAATTATGTTTACGACATTGATATTCTCAAAAGACATATACTAAATATTAAAATTTGGAAGGGCGCAAAGCCCCTTAAATAAATAGGGGATAGGCCAACTCCTACAATAACATATATTCCAAATTAATCATAATTATCAATTAAAATTTTAATTTTTAGAATTATAACTATAAAACCTATCTTTAATATCCTACAAGCGTAGTTATTTATGATATTTCACTTGATAATTATTAGTGAGTATTAACATGAATTGGATCATCAAATACTATCAACTAATATAAATTAATGGTAAGATCATATATATATATATATATATATAATCTTATAATTAATTTATATGATAAACTTAAGAGGGGATAAGTACGAAACTATTCATGGCTCAACAAGTGGCAACATAGTCAATAATGAGAAAGACAAGACTCCATCAATATCTAAGCCACACAAACATCAATCCAAAATAATAATTCGTAGAATATTTTACTTATACCATGGAAACGATAAGATGAGAAAACATTTCATCCATACCATAAGCTACTTAGAAAATAATAATCGAGGTCAATTATTATATATTAATTGATCTTCGTATCCAACCTTGATCTTCGTATCGATCGTAAAGCAAGCGACTAAACCCTCTTCGATTACTAAGTGAGTGTCTAAGTCCTCCTTTTACGATCATATCATGAATCGAGTCGGATTGATCCAAATATCACATGTATCATCGCTATCAATACTAAAATCATATATCAATCCAAATAATTAACATAACATGATAAAATTAACCGCTATTTATAGATAAGCAACCTTATTAATTATATATCATAAGGTTAATTAACGGAGAATAGTGTCGCCACCGTGTATCGATTTGACAACCTTTGCTGGTAATTATAGCGTTGCACTCTTTGCTGTCTCCGCCGAGATAGTTTGCTATTTACCATTCATTTATTCTGCTTCGGTCTCGCCTTCTCCTCTCACCATCCGAGAAGAAGGGGAGGGAGTGTTAGGGCTTCGCCGGGAATCTGCGTCCCGGCCCGGCCTCAAGGGACGCCTGCGGCCGCGGTGTGCTATCTGGCAGGTGATCGCAATGGAACCCGTCTTCTCCTTCTCCGGGAGCGCCGACCAGAACTTTGAGTTTGCCTTCAATTCCAGCAATTTCTCCGACCGGGTGCTCCGGATCGAGATCGTCCCTGACTCGCCGGAGGACACGACGGGTGGCGTTGGCACCTCCGGGTTGGCCAGGCACCGGAAGCGCCGGAGGGCCGATGTCAAGAAGGAGAGAGGTTAGCGCAGCTAAAGCCCTACCTACTCTTTTTACACCCCCTTTACCTACTTTTTTTTTTTTTTAATGTATAATCTGTGACTCTTTAATTGTCCTTCTTATGGCCTGTTGGTTGTTTGTTAGGTGGTGCTTTTCTCCTTGGTCGATGAACTCTGCTTTTTTGTGGAGGTCTTGATGTTCTTGATATTCTTGCAAGTTGAGGCTCTTGCATTTGCAGTTATGGCTATTGTTTTTGATTTGGTTGGGCCTCAGCAGCTAAAATTTTAGGAGGAACTTGAAATGACCATAAACAAAAGGACCACACTTGTGCAATTTGTATATAAACAACAAAAAAGTATATAAAGTAGAATTCAAATTCATATTTTGTTATATCTTGAAAAAGCGTCGGCGGACGTTCTGTGATTTTTACCACTGAGAAGCAAAGCTTGATAAGTTTGTTGTTCTGAGTAAAGACATGAAATGAACCGAGCCCCAAAACCACAGGGGCCAAGCCGCAAAAAGGGGGTAATCAGAAGTTTCTGTCTGAGATGATGGGTTGTAGGTAATAATACCTCAGAATAGTCACATATTGGCTGTGGAGGAGGACGCCAGTATTTAACTGGGGAATTCCAATACTAGTTATTTTGAAGATCATATTTTTTTGTCCAATGAGAGTTTGGTTTAGGAAGGAATTTTTTTGTCCAAAGAGAGGCATCTCATGCCACTGATTCAGATCCAACTCTGATCTCATGCACCTAGATGTTACTGATAGTAGTTCTTGGCACTGTGAAACAGTTGGAGACTTTATGTTACGATGTCTGCTGCTTAGGTTTCAAATGTCTTCCCTTTTCTGGGTACCATTTGGTCTTCTAGTTTATATTTCTAGCTAGCATAAAAATATTGCCATGATGTTATTGTAAAGTATCATGGCATAAACTAATTTGTCTTACTTTGCCACCATTCCTCTCTTTGTTCCAGTGGCTAACATGCTGAACTCATGAGATGATTCCATCCCATAGAAATAGCAAAAGCTATCAATTAAACTCACCGAAGCAGGAGTTACTATGTAAAAATGTTGCCATTGCCTGCCAGTGTTGGTGTTACCTGAAGCATTTCATTAGTTCCTGCACTATAACGTTGCAACTCAGATATGCTATCTATTTTAAGCGTTGTTGCTATTATTTTGATTCGGTACTATCAACTATGAGGTGGATTTTTATCTATCCTCTCTCTTATTTTGGTTCAGCACTAGCTGCTTATGTATTTAAAACTTATGCTGAATATGCTTTTTGTCTCTTTTATTTTTCTTGGTTGTCCTTGTTTAATCCTGAAATCTTGTCATGGAACCTATAGAAAGGCATAAATTTTCATGCCAACTGATGATTCTTTGTTTACCCAAAATAAGTAACAATCTTTTGCTTTCCCAGCTGTGGAGTTCAATTTGGTGAGTTTTCCCCACAGCAACCAGATTGATGATGACGATGGTTTGACAGGTGCAAACAACGAGGGTGAAGCTGTAGCAATGATCGAAGAGTTTTCATCAGGTCTTGGTCTAGTCTGCATGATTAACTGATTTTTTATCTTTAATTCTTTTCTGCAGTCTTAAGCTGTGGATGAAATCTTTTCACACATCAGAAAGCAAAACATGGCACTGTTTCCAGCCTTTTGGTTGATTACCCTGTGAAGTTATAGATCTGAACTCATATATGGATTATAGTGGAATATTTGATAAATTTGTGCCAATTATTATGGTGTCTCTTACTAATTCTTAATTCCAAGTGATTAGCATTTTCTCTTTTATGTATATGAACAGAATGCTATCTGTGTTTTTGTAGGTGATGAGCTTTCACAATGCAGTGATGCTTCTTGGAGTATGGAGTGTTCTCCATCCATTAGAATAAAATCTTTATTCATTAGTTCTGCGATACTGGCTGCAAAAAGCCGCTTTTTCTACAAGGTTAGCATAAAAATGCACATATATGGCTCGGCTTACCGTGTTTTCCTGACTAATAAATCATTCTCTTTTTAGCTTTTCTCAAATGGAATGCGTGAATCTGACCAGGGGCATGCTACGCTGCGAATAAGTGCCTCAGGTAATCTAGAAACTGTTTTATTATATCTTGTAATATATATTGAGGTTGAAAATGTGATAATTGAGCTTATTCGTTTTTTTAAGCAAAAATATGTTTGCTTAGTTGCCAACATAGCAGCAGAATGGAATATTTGATTGGGTATATGCTTATGTTGGACTATATGTTCTTAAATATTGAAAAAGACATGGGATGAGAAATAGAGTCCGGATTGAGGGGATGATCAGGATTTGTCAGAGTCAAGTGTCATCTTCTTTTTCTATTGTCTTTTCCTATCATTCAAAAAGATAGGGAAGTAAAAAAGAAAAGGGTTGCAAAAGGAATTGCACCAAATAGACTGGCCTGCTCAGGCTGAGACTATTTTTTCTAGGTTCTGGGACCTACAAGATTTGGAACAGTAGTGCTGCCACATGCAATTCAGCTGAAATACCTGGTACGTAGTATCTTAAGGAGGACATGTCCGAGAAGACATGTTCAACTTGCATGGAGACAAATGTTCCTGTTGCAACCTTGTGGTGTGGGTGTCCTTGGGCCAGATATGTAGTTATGCAAGGAACTGAACAAGTTTGGTTGCCTCCTGTGTGGAATAGAATAAAAATGAGAAGGAAAATTATGGAGGAGGTACAGAGGATACACCCTATGACTCTCGATTTGTTTAATTCTTAGGATGTTGTTTTACATTTCTTGACCTGCCCATCCTCCAAGAGATTTTAATGCCCCGTGCGTCAAGCCCGTAATCATTTTGAAAAAGAGCTTCTACAAAACTTGTTATGCCTTATTATTTTGATCTAGTTCAGTAGGCCTACAAACTTGGTTTAGTCTTCATATCTTGGTCCAGTTAAAGGTTCCTCTCTGTGTGGGATTAGTAAATTGGACTTTGCTTTAATACACATCTGCAATTTTCTTAAATCAAATTAAATCAAGAAAGTCGTTCATGGTAATGCTTCTTACTAATTTGCTGGATATATGGATGATCTGAAATTATGCCTCTTTTTTGGAACAGAAGAAGCTGCCCTAATGGAACTCCTCAGCTTTATGTACAGTGGGAAGTTGTCAACCAATTCACCGATGCTCCTGCTGGATATTCTTATGGCTGCTGACAAGTTTGAGGTGGCTTCTTGCGTGAAGCATTGTAGTCAATTGCTAAGGAGCTTGCCCATGTCTACTGACACTGCCCTTCTCTACTTGGAGCTCACTTCCAGCATTGCAATGAGTTCAGCAATCCAGCCGCTAACTAATGCAGCTAAGGAGTTCCTTGCTAAGAGTTTCAAGGACTTAACCAAGTAAGTAATTATGTTTGATTCATCCAATCTGCAATTGCATTTGGGACAAAAAAGTGAGAAGAAGGGATCTAAATTATTGTTCTTCCTTCAGGCACCAAGATGGCCTAATCGAGCTGCCTCTTGTTGGCGTCGAGGCAGTCCTCTCCAGTGATGAACTTCAAGTTGCATCAGAGGATGCGGTTTATGACTTTGTGCTCAAGTGGGCGCGTCATCATTACCCGGACTTAGAAGAACGGAGGGAGATACTAAGCTCCCACTTGAGCCATCTCATAAGGTTCCCCTACATGTCCTGCAGGAAGCTTAGAAAGGTCGTCACACAGAATGATCTGGACCAGGAAATCTTCTCGAAAGCAGTCCTCGAGGCACTCTTCTTCAAGGCTGAGACCCCACATCGACAGCGTGCCCTCGCATTAGAACAGTCATCAAACCGGCGCTATGCAGAGCGAGCTTACAAGTACCGGCCAGTGAAGGCGATCGAGTTTGAACTGCCACACCCACAGTGCATCGTGTATTTGGACCTAAAGCAGGAGGAGTGTGCACATCTGTTCCCATCTGGCCGAGTCTACTCCCAAGCATTCCACCTTGGTGGGCAGGGTTTCTTCCTCTCAGCTCACTGCAACATGGACCAGCAGAGCTCCTTCCACTGCTTCGGCCTCTTCTTGGGAATGCAAGAAAAGGGTTCGGTAAGTTTCACGGTGGACTACGAATTCGCTGCGAGGGCAAAGCCATCAGGGGAGTTCATCAGCAAATACAAGGGATACTACACCTTTACCGGTGGCAAGGCAGTTGGATACAGGAACCTATTTGCCATCCCATGGACTTCATTCATGGCTGATGACAGTCTCTACTTCATAAATGGTGTTCTTCATTTGAGAGCCGAATTGACCATCAAACAACAGCAGCAGCAGCAGCAGCTGCTGTAAATATTTTTTTTTTTTTCTCGGATGTAACCAAGTTCTATTGTAGCTCGAATAAAACTTGCCTCGCTCTTTCTATGGATTCTCTGTATTTTCATATTACTAGTTTGAGTATGAGGAACTTATTTCGAGTGAAATGATAAATTGCTTACAACGTGGAAATCAGCATAGTTCTTTTTGTGTGTGTTTCAACCTCTTCTAGCAATCATAGAAGCAAAATCCAGATAGCGTGATGTGTTGTTTCAGAAATTTCCAACTACAACAATCTATTTGAAGCCAATTTCGCTAGAAATTAGACAATAATGTGCCGAAGTAATCATTAGAACGAGAATGTACGTACAACATTTGCCTTCCAATGCATCACGACAGTCTACTGTTTGCTGGATTCACCTCATCTGAAAACCCTTCTGATTCCACCCACATGCAGTGCGCCTTCAATTCATGGCTTCATCAAATCCCCAATCCGATACTCATCGCCAATATCAAAGACCCCACTCGCGTGTGGCGGCCTTCCATTCGCTATCAATCTTTAGAACTCGACCAATGTCGTTGTAGCATTGCCATTCGTTCATCGATCCAAACATGCAGTAGTTTCTAACTGCAGGTTGTGCGCATAAATTTGACGTACTGCGCCAGTAGCTGATAAAGAAGCAATGCGATTTATAATATACTACGAAGACATATTCTATGAAGATGATGAAAAGAATACTAGATTTTGAAACAGAAACTAATTAGAAGTTTCGTGATGTTCGAATCCAACTATCACTGCACACACTCATCCGTACTGTACGTCTGAGGTTGTTTTACTTTTTAAGTGACTATAGAATACAGGAAGATATCGGGCAAGATGGAGATAAATGGATTCGACGAATTCTAGAAATAGTGCACGGATGAATGGAGCGTGAACAGAATGAGAGTATCAAGATTTTCTAGATCAAGAAGCTAAGTCCAGAAATGTCACGGACGACTATCACATGCCTATAATACTTTCTTTAACAGATCGTTGATCGCTTATACTTACTTATATAATTTATTTAATACTATTTTTTACCTTGTTATTATATATTTTTTTCTTGACTTTTTAACTCCAGACAGTTCATAAGATTGCACAATAATGGTTTACTCAATCGGGCAAAACTAGGTCAAAATCATCTCATTTTTATGTGTCACAGTCTGATTTCTCAAGCTTGTAACGTAATGCAAAATGTCAATCATCTTAGGCCCTGAAACGTCGGGTGGCGTGGAATCAGATAATGCTTTGGGGCTAGTATTAGATCTCATTTGGATTCACAAGTTCCTATGCAAAATATGTGTGGACTTGTCTAATACTATGATACCCAATTGAGCAGTTGTTTATGGACTTGCTATCAAAGATTTAGTCGATTTTACTAAAATCGTATGGCACTTTTGTGTATCTATTCGTAAGAGTCAGCCTCCCCGAAACCTCTTATGATCCCGTAAGAACCTAAAAGAAAAGACGAGTTAGAGGAAATATTTAAATTATAAATTATAAACATAGACTCTACAAGCTATGAGCGGTCACATGATAAAGGGTCCAAGATGACCTGCTACGGTCAAAAATCCCCATAAGAACCAACATGACATTACTACAAAACAAGACAGTGAACCAGCCCTAGATATACTACCCCAAAGGTCCATCCAGCCACATGCCACCCGGGTAGCTCTTGGGTGTTGTACTGGCTAACACTTTGCACTACTTTAAGAAACTAGAAAACCCCCTAGAATAACTACTTAGATGGCTTATTTCTGGACAATTTTATCTTTGCGCGATAGCTACACACAACCTACGTTTAGAAGCTTAAAATGACTATAAGAGTTAACTAAAATGGGACTACAAAGCCTATTATATGCTATCTACAAACTATGCAAAGCATTACATCTTCGAAAGATATGAATATACACAAGCATTACATCAAACACCCTATTTATAGTTTTGTATATGACATTCTCCCTCACTTATTCCTTTGATATTCTCGTTAAAACCTTTGTGGATGCTGCATCTTCTTACCTTTATTAAATCTTCAATCTTTTGCTCCAGTTACAAGACACCTTTTTGGCTCCAAACGACTCTCCACTGCTATTGTTAAGCAGTCGAACTTTGATCCACCATACTACTTTAACTAGCGAATGACTTTGCGTGGGGTTGGTTAAGTTATACTGATTTTTATTGGTTCCTATAGATCCTTCAAATAAAAGAAAAGACTATTATTATATACAAGTCTTTTAAACGTCTCATGTCACTTGAACTGGATGGATACATATTGGAGTTTTAACGAGTATCGCCTCATACATTTTAAAGTTTTTGAAGCTTTTCCTTTGTAAAATTTATCCATTGATTCATCTTTTATTTAGTTGTCACCTCCAAATAGGTTCACATCACTTTCAATTTCAATTGGTATTCTATTGAAAAATAAAGTGAATAGTCTACTCTCGGTAGAATTAATCACTATTGATGAGGATTTGACATTGTTATTTTTCATTCAGTTTCTTCAAAAGGTCTTTGAAAATATACTGAGCTATTCTACTTTGCCCATTCTCTTAAAAGTTATTCGACTTCGCTCGCCTCCTCAAGATTTGTACTCCATGTATTGAACTAGTTATTAGCCTTCACTTTCTCTTTGCTCACACTTCTGAAACACCCAAAGTGTTTACACTCGTATTGAGTTAAATACTTTAATTCACCTTCTCATGGCTGTTAAACTTTTAGAATGTAAGAAGTTTTACCCAAAAAGAGAAAAATTTTACCCCGACTTAGAGCAAGTCTTTAATAGTTTTGTTCACCTCTGGGATTGTACCGTTTTCTTCATCATTTATGTTGCATACTCCTCTGAGTAGAAAAGATATAACATCGCATATGACTTATTTCGTTCCTTAGTCGAGCACTCCTATATCGATCTGAAGCCTCCTACTTTTAATTATTTTGATGAGAAGCCCAATAACATCAGTCTTACAAAGTTCTCTAGCCTTTGCCCTTCAACCATAACTCGATACTTAGAGTTTACCTTTGCATGCTTTATCTCCTTGGCCCCTTTTATAACCAAGCGCTCTCCTTCCAATGAGAACAAGGGATCAATAACTCCACAAAAGTTCTGCCTCTACAGTACCATGGTGCTGTTATGCCCATGGCCCTACTATCTGTTGCTTTGCATCTGTGTTTCTTTTTTCGTGATCGGTAGATCTACATCTATAGCACTGTGGCACTCCTCCAAGTCCATTTCTAGCTAATGCTTCATGTCGTTCTATTCTCCTTTGTTTTCTTAGTAGTAACATTTATTTACTTAATATTGTTCTCTGACTTACCTGACCCTCTTAAGCGAATATAAGCTCTGGAATAGTCTAACTCTATAATTACTCTGAGTATACCTCAGTATTATCAAGTCCTCTTCATAAGACTCACTGATATTTGTGGTTGAATTTTTTCCTCAGTGTTACACAACCCTCATATGCTGATAAATAAGGCTTTCATCTGATGCATGCACGGAAGACCCGTCTTTGTGGTACCATGACATTCACTCCTTGAATGTATAACCCTTCTTTTCATCATATTGTTCACTAAAGTGAAGCTCTTAGTAACTCCTTATCATACCTCTATTTGATTATGTCCCTCGCGTGACTCCTCCTGTGTGCGTCATATTGTATGAAATTATTTATTAATACCCTTCGCTCATAAAGAGGTATTTTTTTTTTATTTTGATTTATGATGTCTAAACTTATCAATGTACTTTTCTATGTAGTCTATCTTATCGCTTGCTTGTAGGTGATGCGAGATTCCTTGTATTTGATCGACATCTTATTATCGATGATAGCATTGTTGAGGTCGATGCCCTCCAGTGGTCACTACCCCAATCGTAGGCAACGATTGCGTATAGGTGCTACTATTTACTGCCAAAGCGCGATAGGGTATGATAGCTACCGGTGGTTGCATGCACACCTACGGCGACTATAACACTGTCTTTGACTAGCTGCTGCAATAACGTCACTATGACATTTGTTGGTCGCAACCAGTGTCTATTGAACACTTAAGGTCATGGTTCCCAATGACTGCACGACAAACTTGTGAGCACAGCTACATGCCATGGCGATCCTGGTGGTCGCCAATCGATGCACAACCGTGCGTCGGTGTGGTAGCACAACACAATGATGATGAGGTCACCAGTCGACCGCATCAAAACAACTTTGCCATTGCAAATGGCACACAAGCGGTAGACGATCGATGAGGATCCACGCACATGAGTGCAGTGTAACACAACGACAACTACGAGAGCGATTACAAGGGAATCTTAAGGTTTTACTACTAAATATATAGTTTTACCCCTCTAAATCCTTTAATTCTTGTTTATTTCCTTTCGATAATTTTATCTTTGCATCTGACGAGTCTAGTTCTCATTTCAGATTGATATTGACTATAGCTATCAAATTCAACGACGACAGTGCACCTAGATATTAGATAAAGACTTCTTGAATAATATCAAAAGGTACATATTGATCTATCGTTATTTGATTGAAGTCTTTAATAATAAAAATTTTCGTATAATAATAACATAATTATGAGTTTTTCTTTCTTACATACTCAATTTATTCGGTCTGACTAAATTAATTCTAAAACACAGAGAAGCAAAGGACAGCATCAGTGTTTTGTTTTGCTACGCGGGCTTCGAATCCACCATTCTCCCTCTTCACCACAGCGTAAGGCACGTAAGTCCCCATTATCTTATCCCATGTCACGAAGAAGGGTTGCGCGAAGTTGCGCTTGTTGCCGGCGAGCTGGTGATGGATGTCATGGTACGCCGTGTTGTTCCCGAACAGGATGTGGAAAGGGTTCCACGGAAGCATCAGCCCGCAGTGGTCGTCGATCCCCTTGACGGTGGCGAAGGAGAAGAAGAGAGCGGCCGTCGTCTTCGACATCCCTGACACGAAGTAAGCCAGCGCGCCGGCGACGGTCTCGGTGATGATGCCGTCCACCGGGTGGTTGTACTGCGCAGCAAAGGCGTAGGGGGCGACGATCCGGTGATGCCACGAGTGGAACTTGCGGTAGAGGAACTTGTTGTGGTGCATGTATCTGTGCACGAAGTATTGCCATGTGTCGAAGACGATCATGGCCACCATGAACTGGCTTGCCGCCGCAAACCACGACGTGTTTGTGCTGGTCTCCGGCTTGGCGTCCTCGTGTGTCAGCTGCAGAGGTATGGCAGTCGTCAGCATTCAGATTCACTGTTATACGATCCAACATTGACGACATGTTAGAGCTCTCGATCCAATGACGTGTGTGCCTTTATTAGCTCGAGGGAGCAACAGGTCATTCTCAATAGCTGGGAATTCTGTGGCCCACAACGAGAGGACTTTTAAGGAGTCCAACATTGCATGTCGCCTTTTTCAACGGTACGCAAAGCGATCATAAATGTCAACTATATCTCTCGTAAATGCTCTCGGAAAGTGTCACATCCGTTGCCGTCAATGCAGACAAGAATAGTGCCATAAGTCACCTTGAGAAGACATCTGCGAACGGATCTGATTCCACTGGTCAAAAGTCAAAATAATTACTAGGAATTTTTCTCGTGTGTTTTGTTCTATCGTCATAAACATCAACTATTGAAGGGGTTGACTGGCGTTATCTCTTGCATATTTTGTTTCAATCATAATAAATATCAACTAATTGAAGGTGTTGAGTAGCGTATGCGTTTTGGTCTTCTAATCACAATAAATATCAACTAATATCTCTGGTGTGTTTTGTTCTGATTATAATAAATATCAACTTTTATTTCGATCATAATAAATATTAACTATCTTAGTTGATAAAGATCTTGATAGTTTATCGTAAGATTTAAAGTTTAAATCATGTCTTCGCTTTGTAAAACAAATAATTAACATAGACCCAATCAATAAATTGACTAGTATTTGACCCCAATCAATCGAACGAGATTCTCATGATCCCATTGTATATTGGACTATATGCTTTTAGGTGTGGAAGAACATGGAAGTCGGCACAACCTGAGTAGAGAAGGAAGTGTCAAACTAGGGATGGTTGGTATGTTTGCCTGTACAGAAGAACAATGATGAGTGAAGAAGGATTACATGGGCGATGAGAATCCGGGGGGGGTGCCTCGACTCCAATGTGTTTAACGTTTTAAGTGAAGAGGAGGTCGTCTAATCAATGAATACTCTAAGAGAGAGAGAGAGAGAGAGAGAGAGGTGGTGATGGCAACTGCTGAGTTGGGCATTTACGTCTACACGGACTCAACTGCTTCGAAGAAGACATGTCAAGACAAGAATTCATATATTTATAGCCATCAGTGCAAAATTTGACGTGTGGTCCAGAAGAGATGGACGACTAAATTGGCTCTTATGATGCTAACGAGCGTCTACTCGTCAAAAATAATCAACTGATGTAGTTTATTAAACTAGAATTCTTATTATAGAATCAAAATGCTTGCACTCGATCATGCTATGTAACGTGCGGAAGCTGTAATGCTTTGTTTTTGAAGGAGATAAACATCGCCAGGAAGAAAGCTTCGGACTGAAGTAAATGTTAGAATCATGATGCAAACTAGGAGAAGATGATCACTTGGCCAGAAAGAAGAGGAATGAGAAGAGAAGAGAAGGGACCTTTGTGACAACCACAGTGATGGTAGCCTGAAGCGCCTGCTGGAAGAGGACCCCTTTCAACACATCTCTCTTGGAAGCCATGTTCTTGGTTTCCTCATCTCTCCTGGAGTGCAACCTGTACTTCTCCGAGGAACCCAGCACCTCATAGATCCCTGAGTAAACCCAATACACCACTATGGGTATGATCATCAGCAAGAAATCATCATATGCTATGAACTCCATCTATAAGTTCTGTGGAAAATGAGAGAGAGAGAGAGAGAGAGAGAGAGAGAGAGAGCTGTGGCAGGATTTGGGGAGTTTGATATGTTTGGGACTTGGATGCTGTTGCATGTTATATAGAGCAGGCTTCGACAGGGAAGCTTTGATGAAGCTAACCACATCTTTGTTTTGGTCTAAGAAACCTACGCAGATGAATCGACGACCATTGAAGGAAAATAAATGAGAAAAGAAATATAAAAAATGCGGATATGTCGTCAACTCGTGGACGGCAATGCTAATATGCCTTCCTTAGCTACAAACTACACGTAAAAAATACACCGAATTGTTGACTTGAAATATAGCTACTGTTGTAGATAAAACCTGCATGTTAATCAATGCATGCGATCGTTTTTCCACCATTTTCGTCTTATTTTATTCTTGCCACAAGATATTTCTTCACGTTGCTCATCACAAGGTCAATACCTAGTTGCCCATACACGTAATGTGAGGAGGCCAACCTAGTTAAAGCTGCAAGTTAGGTGTTGTTTCAAATATTGATGACGTAACGTGAATTAAATGGATCGAATTCACTAGTTACTTGCCACCTACCCACCCAAGATGTTGATGATCGTCTTCTTTGGACCTGGCAACTCGCAAGCATAGTTGGACCGGTTCGTCATAGACATGGTGTGGCTGTTAATGTGAAAGCCGTGGCTTTCACATGAGACGATCGGAGGAGAGGGAAGTATTAATTGGTCAAGCAAATGACGAGGAGATGGCATCGAAGATTGGACGGCTACTGGCTCGGTGGTTGGCTTCGGGAGGGAAGTATCGACCGATGGAGTAACTCCGACCGTGAGTGGATTAATGAACATGGCACGAAGGATTGCCGGGGTCGGCCACCGCTCACCGGTTGACTTGGACTTTTTGTTCTGGAAGGTTGACTCGGAGGAAGTGGTCAACCGATCTCTTCTCTCTTCCTGGTTTTGTTTGTATGTACTCCCGAGTTAATACTTCATAACAATTCGACTCGAATGCAACAGCGTTCTGCTGCATCGAGACTTGATCATGTTGAGGGTCGTTGAATGGATCAATCCGGAACGCCCAAAGAACATTGGACTCGGTCATCGTATGTTCTTTACAGTTGATTGTTGCATGCGGGTGGTTGTTCGTTAACTTTCACGAAATCCATGCCAAAGTCAACGACGCAATCAAATCGGAAATATCAAAGGATTTTCGTAGACACACCCATAAACAAAATAAAACAGATATCGTTTTTCTTCCCGGTCAACGGTCGTCCATCAACTAGAATGTTTCAACGACAGGTTGCAGTCCTTTGGGTTTATGTCGATCGAAAGGGAGAAGCCATTCATGGTTCTTTGTTTCAAGAATGAGAAGAAGAACCTGTCATGAACATGAGCTACTCAACTTGCAAGATGAACACAAATGGACTTCAAAGTATGTCGAGCCAGACTTTGAATAGATGCCTGTGACGTGGTAAACCTTTGGAGTTGACAAGATGGACCAAAACAAAGACATTATCTCAAGCAGGAAAGATGGTAACTAAAAGCTCTACACAGCAATGTCAATGCTTCTGCTGCTGCTGCTGCTGCTGATCCTCCCAGTGGATGAACAGGTGAGGGATCTACAGTCAATCTGAAGGCTTCAAGGCATTAAATGTGATAGTTGGCTGGGAGCAGTACTTGACTAAACCAACCAACGTACTTGACAACCCTCAATCTTATAGTAGATAAATCTACTTCATTTGACTGCCTCGCTTGAGTCGAAAAGCTTCGGAATCCACATGGAGAGTTATCTCATGGAGATCAACGAGCAACGCGTACACGGTTTCTGACAAAACGACCGCTGACTTGGCCTTCTCTTCTCATGGCACCACATAGGAATTCATCAAAGCATTCCTCCTCGTTACAGTAGCTAGAACTGATACCTCCCAGCATAAATGTCATCGCACGACACAGTATAAAGAAACCCAAAGGAAGGCAGCTGACACGAGAAATATAGATCAATGGCCACTGCAAATACTGAGTTCCAGGGACAGTTGGTCTGGCAAGTGCTCATCAAGGCGAAGTAAATGCTGCACTGTCGGTGCAGAAAAATTTAGATCAGCGTAATGACATATCGAGCGCTCAATTAATGGAGACGATGTTCTTGGCAAACAGTAGATCCAAGTCGAAAAGGAAGAATATACGGTAAACCACACTGACGAAACTAGAAAGAACACAAAGACAAACTAATGATGTAGAAACTGGTGGTGGATCTTCCCACACGCAGACGTGGAAACATCTGCTTCAAGAATTCCAACCACATTACCTTCCAACCCAACTGTGGTTTCATGCTAACACCTTCTTCAACAAGATTTTAAGCACAAACAATAATTGAATCCATGAACGGCAATAAGTTATACATGTTTACGTACGCAGATTGAGATCGAGGAAGCTGGAAAGAAGACACCGACAACACACAAAAGTTTAGGACCATAGTCAAGCAATCTTTCAAGCTTGTCCTTCGTAAATCTCATCCATATACGTTAAATATAAACGAGAGAAGGGCTCGAAAGAAACCAAACACCAACCACCTCATTCGATCGTGAGGTCATTCACTCATCCGAGTCACCGTGTTCCACAATGGAAATAGGATTCATACTTGCCATAACAATTCAAGTGGAACAAAGTCAACATGGCCAATTTGTGGTCAACCGCTTGACGGCGCTTGAACCGGGAAAACTAAGCGGGCCGGCCCAAATTCCATTCACGAGTCGACTACCGACACCGGCCCGAAAGCAATCATTAGGGTCACGCGCGTAGCACGTGACCAACACGTCACAATCACAACCGTCCTTATCGCGTACCGTCTCGCGAATAAATCAATCGGTAAATAGAAGTCGGCCGGTCGATCGCCTCCCTCCTTTCGATTTCCTTTGGTCCAACGGCGCGACGACGGAAAGAGAGAAAGGAAGAGGAATCCGAGCGACCCTCGTCAAAGGTAGCGATCCTCCCTTTCTCGCTCTAGCATTTTGCGGGCTCCGATTTTTCCCTCGTTTCTTTTGGATCAAAGTCTTCTGCCAACCTGATAGCTTTGTTCTTCCGATGGATCTCTGTTCCTTTCTAGATTTTGGACGGATTAGGATCGGGTAACCGTCGGCCATGGCTTCCAAGCGGATCCTCAAGGAGCTCAAGGATCTCCAGAAGGATCCCCCCACGTCTTGCAGCGCAGGTATCTCGGATTCCCATGTCTCCCGTCTCTTATCCCTTGAGAGTTTTTCTTTTCCCTATATTACGAGGTTGATTTTGGCTGTAGATCTCGATCTGCTTGCTAAGCATTGTTTTTAGGCCCTGCTGTTGTTGATGCTTCTCTTATTGATGAGAATAGTTATCGTCTTACTGGTTTTTGGTGTTCGGATTTTAGCTGATATTAATCTTGTGACTCGAATTCCTTGGATCCTCCTTTCTTCTACATTCTGTCTTGGTTTAGGAGATTGGACGTCTGGTTGTACCTTTAAATTTTTGACGTTTATAGACGCATTGCGATCATGGTATAGGATGAGATGATTTGAAAAGATTGTTCTTTTAATGGACAATTGCATCTCGAAGAGTTGTTTAGGTATTCGAGTTGTTTAGCAAATACCATACGGGAAGTATAGAAGCTATTAAATGTAGACTAGCTGGAAAATTGTTACATCAGAACTTTTATGAGCGAGGGTGAACCTGGCGTCATGATTTTCTCAGATATAAGATATTCGATGTGTGTTTCTCTCTCTTGAGTTTTTTTTCCCCCTGAATTTTCTTATGATGTGGGAAGATGGATTATCTGCGGCGTCCTTTCTTGAGAGAAGAACGCTGAGTGAGTTTGCTTTTCAAGGTCAGAGGGTGCACACCGGTTCCCCAAGGCTTCAAATCGATAATAAGTGATGGACTGATGTGAAGAGGGAAATAAGAAGAAAAGAGAAATAGGATTTAGAAAGTAGCCATGTTAAGCTAATGGTTAAGGTTCCACTTGTGGCATATATGTATGCAGAAGCATATGTGGTTCAATTAAAATATATAAATAATATAATTAAGTATAAATGGAGAAACAAACAATCAAATCCAAGATTTTGATAGGTGGACATAGTCAAAGGCCAACTAGATGAAAATTACAGGATGCTGTTTGTACTCATTTGAGAATGTAATTAATAGGTAAGTAAAAATAATTGGGTGAACATGTCAGGAATATTATATTATCATAGAACAGAACATAATTATAGTATTAAGACAATAATAGTTGAAACAACATACTAAGATAATAGTAGTAATGAACACAATACTAATATTAATACGAATGAAACATAAACAAGCTGGCAGAACTATTCTGCAAGAATGCCATTTTCTCGTCAAATCTGTCACATATGTACAAGTTAGAACATTGCTTGATGAATTTATAATTATATTTTCGTTTGTCTCTTTTAATGTGTGTGTACTATCTTCAACTTCCATCATCTTCATCCTTTAATTTATAAATACCAGTAATTTCTAGATTTTAAGTCCATAAAGCATGTGATACATGGAACACATTATGGCACACTACTGTACTCTGTAAATCTGGTTGGTTGTTGAGCTTATTTATGTTTCAAGTTGTGCCATTGTGGTAAGCCTAACTTGTATTTTGAATTTTAGATGATGATCTCTTATGTCATAGCAAAATTTTTTGCATGTATTGGCATTTGACAGGTCCAGTGGCTGAAGATATGTTTCATTGGCAAGCAACCATAATGGGTCCACCTGACAGTCCATATACAGGAGGAGTCTTTCTGGTTACCATACACTTTCCTCCAGATTATCCATTCAAACCACCTAAGGTATCGCTAATACTAAATTTCTAGGATTCGAGCAGCTTTTTTTCATTTGTCAAGTCTGCCATCAGTTTTTCTTTTGGCATATGTTCTGTCATTTCACTGTGTCAAGCACTTCCCTATTACTAACCTAATAAATGTGAGCATATTCATAGAAACTGGCCACCTATCTACTTTATATATTGATCATCACCACCAATATTTTAGTCCAGAAGCATCGGTTTTGAACAACCTGACTTTCAAAAAATTGATTGTATTGGTTATTTGACAAACATGGGTGATTCATTATACCATTTTTCCAGCTTATCATGTTTGTGTTCTGCAGGTTGCTTTCAGGACTAAGGTTTTCCATCCAAACATCAATAGCAATGGAAGCATTTGCCTTGACATCTTGAAAGAGCAATGGAGTCCGGCTTTAACCATTTCCAAGGTTATTTTGGTCTCTTTCTTTGCATTGATTGTCATTTAATAAGTTGGATTCCCAGAATGTGTTATTCATTGAAGATTTACTGCAAGTAGTCGGATTAAGGAAAAGATAGCATATGGACAATTTAGGGAAGCCTATATTCCTATTTTGCAACTTTGCTATTATCATAGGAGAGCCCGGATTGGTGAACGAAGGGCGGGCTTGACCTGAAACAAGGAACCTTCAGGTGTAACCCAATTGTTGATACCTGGCTGCGTCTAAGCAAAGTGCGAATGTTGCTGCAAACCCATTTAGTTGATCTGTAGCCAATTGCCTGCTTGAATGTCCAACATGATGAGTGATCTTCTTGTTGCAATTGCCAAGTTGTCAAGTTGTGTCTCATCAGTACATTTGAGCCAGCAAAGAACCATCTTTCTTCCTTTCCTAGCCTTTCTTTTGTTTAAGCAAGTCTAAGGGCATTTCGGTGATGACATTTGGCAGGTGCTGCTATCAATCTGCTCCCTGTTGACGGATCCAAACCCAGATGATCCATTGGTACCGGAGATTGCCCATATGTACAAGACAGACAGAACCAAGTATGAGGCCACTGCAAGGAGCTGGACCCAGAAGTACGCAATGGGCTAACGCTCAAGAGAGAGAGAGAGAGAGAGGGTGGTTCTAGTGGACCTATCAATCCTTAACTGTGTATGGACGTCGTGTCGTCGTCTCATCTCGTGTTTGTAAGAATGAAGTAGCCCTACTGTTGTGTCATTGACCTAATGCTTCATGAAACTTTTCAGAAGAATGATCCAAGTTTGTTATATTAGATTGTTTGCATGGGCATTTATATTTGAACCACAATACTCACCCTTTTCTTGGTTCTGAATGATTTTTTTTTATGGGTTTTGAGATAAAAGATTGTTGCAGCCACGAACATGAATCTGGTGCAACTTGCAGGTACTACTGCTACATCAACCTTGCAGCATTCAAGTTATCTCAGGTTTGTAGGCCTAGAAGATTACATGCGTCTGTTCCTCATTTGGAGAATTCTTCTAGGTTTGGCATCTCAATCTTTTGGTTGCTAGATATGTCCCCTCCTACGATACTTTCTTTTTCTGCTTTAAACGATTTCTTTGGTAGGATGGTGCTTATTTTCTAAGATTCATCTTCTTGTCGATGTTGTTGTTATTGACATAAGTTCCTAGAGAATTTTTCTTAACTAATTTGCGTTCATTGTAGTAAATGCCGTATTAAGGTATTTTAAGAGAAAATTATCAAGTTTCTTAGTAAAGAAAATTCTCATTTATTTATGTTTACCGAATGGTGCTCTTTTATTGAGAATTTACACGGAGGTCGCTACCAGTGGGAAGGTGACTTTGGCCCTCACCTTCCTCGTGAGTCAGGTTTTCCCAATTCGGATATCTCAGATATATTAGGTTAGTGCCTTCTATTATGACGGATTTGTCTCGGCGTGTATTGGATTTTTTGACTTACACGCATCGGGCATGTTTTCCCCATGACCTCGCCATAACGGATGTCTTGGCATGGGTCGGATTTTCTAACTCACACACCTTGGGCACATTTGTCCGATGTCTCCATCGTAATGGATATCTTAGCATGGGTCGGATTTCCCGACTCATATGCTTTGAGCATATTTGGCCCGATGTCTCCGTTGTGGCAGATGTCTTGGCGCAGATCGGATTTCTTGACTCACATGCCTTGGGCACATTTGCCCGATCTCCGTCATAGTGAATATCTTGGCATAGGTCGGATTTCTTGACTTATGCCTCGAGAACATTTGCCCAATGTCTCTATCGTAACAAATACCTTGGCATGAGTCAGATTTTTCAATTCACACACCTCAGGCACATTTTGGCATGATGTCTCCGCCATGGCGAATGTCTTGGCGCGAGTCAGATTTCTCGACTCACGCCTCAGGCACATTTACTTGATGTCTTCATCGTAGCGGATACCTTACTGTGGGTCAGATTTCCTAACTCGTACACCTCAGGCACATTTGGCCTGATGTCTCTATCGTGGCAGATGTCTTAGTGCAAGTTTGAGTTCTCGAATCACATGCCTCAGGCACATTTGTCTGATATCTCTACTATGGCGGATGTCTTGGCATAGGTCAGATTTATCGACTCACATGCCTCGGGCACATTTTCCTTATGTCTCCATCGTAGCAGATATCTTGGCATGGGTTGGATTTTCTAACTCACACACCTCAAGCACATTTGGCCCGATATCTTTGTCGTGACGAATGTCTTGGTGTGGGTCAGATTTCTCGGCTCACATGCCTTAAACACATTTGCCTAATGTCTCCGTCATAGTGGATATATTGGTGCGAGTCAGATTTTTTTACTCGCAATTCCCAGGCATATTTTGTCTGATGTCTTCGCCATGGCGAATGTCTTGGCATAGGTTGGATTTTTCGACTCATACATCTCGAGCACATTTATTCTTATATCAGAGTTTAGTAGATTTCTTCCCTTTCTGCCCTAGTGGATCTCGGGCTTTTGCCGTGTCAAGCCATTGTCCCTTCTCTATCGTAGTGGGTTTGGAGCTTCGATCATAGTGGACCTTTGTCCCTTCTCTTTTATAGTGGATCTCGAGCTTCCACTATAGCAGGCCTTCGTCCCTTCTCTACTGTAGCGAATCTTGGGCTTTCGTCATTATGGGCCTTCGTGCCTTCTCCACTGTAGCGGATCTCGGGTTTCCGTTGTAACAGGCCTTCTTAGGATTTGTGTCTATTCCCCTTTGGTGGACGATGAAATTGAGAAATTTTCTCAAGTAACTCCGAAGGCACACTTGGATGGGTTACGATGCATGTTAAACCTTTTCAGATCTGGAATGCCTTGGTTAGGTCCACCAAGTGTGTGTCGGACGTTATACTCTTGACCATCATATCGTCCACATAACTCCGAAGACACTCCTGTATGCTTTAACCCGAAGGGGATGGCCTCAAAGCAGTATACACGACGATCAGTAATAAAGGAGGTGTGCTATCGATCATAGGGTGTCATTGTTGGTATCGTCATTATCAAAGTAAGTTGTCGAATATGGTTGTCCTTATTGTTAGTGAACTCAAAGTTTTGGATAATGTTGGAACTCCAAAGCGAAGACATGGTCGGTGGTGTTAGCGATGTCGGACTAGTTTACGAGGCATGATGGTGAAGGCAAGGTCGTGGTTGCCGAGCTTGGAGCACTCAATGACGATGGTGAAGGTAGCAGAGAAAGAGAAGGTAGAGCCCATCGGTGGCGTTTTGGAATCGGAGGGCCTCCGGATAAGAGGCATGGAGTCGGTTTGGAATGGTGATCAAGTCCTCATACACTCAACGAGATCCTTCCAAATCTAAAATAGAGGGACAAGGCCTCTTCTCTTACCCATCCCCTCAACGATGATCCTCCCAAATCATCCATGTCACCGATAACTCCATCCCTTCGTATGTCTTCATTCATAATTTACTAAACGATCGAACTCCTTTTGTATTCTTTACGCCCCATAATGAATGGATACCAAATCATCTCAGGATCTTGCCGAATGTAATAAATCAAAATTATATATATATATATATATATATATATATATATATATATATTATGGCCTTAAAACGAACTTAATTTCCCTCTCGTTGATATTACAATTCAATGTTGCTTCCGTTACTATACCACTCTCATTCCTCCTGATGTTCAAAGTTATTTGTTTATTTTCCTTGTAAATACAAGAAGAAGAAGAAGAAGAAGAAGAAGAAGAAGAAGAAGAAGTGAGGTTCATCTATGAAGAACATGAACAAACAAATCTGACGAGAGATTCAACTATGAAGACCACAACACGCACACACATAAGAAGACGACTCCCGCTTCTCATCTCCTGGGAAGAAGAAGAAGAGGGAACGAAAAGAAACAACGTGGATGCAGGAAGCAGCAACACAAATCTTCGTGCTGCACTCAGCACGAGTTACGATCGCAGATCACGTGGTGGCTTCATCGGTGACGTTGATGCGGAGCTTCTGGCCGCCCTCGCAGTGCAGACCAACGCTGCAGTAGAAGTAGTGGACACCGGCCTTCGTCACCTCCAGGATGGTGGGTCCCACGAACTGCACGTCCTCCACGTTGGTCTGCTTGCAGTAGACGAACTCCTCCTCCTCGGACGCCTCTATCACGTTCTGCAACCCCGTCGTGTACAAGAACACTGCCGCCCCCAACGCCAATCCATGTAGTCCCGTATAACGGAGAGAGAAAACAAAAGAAAATAATGATTGATCATTCATTTCTTTTCTTTTTTGTTTTGTTTTCTTTGATATTAAACTAAATAAGAAATGGATGTCTTCGTATGGCGTTCGATGTAATGAGAGTATCTTCTAATTAAAAGAGTATATTGATACGAACCGAGCTTATCCCCCACGAAGAAGCTCTGTTTATTAGCCCATTCCTCGTAGAACGTCTTGTTGGGTGGGATCTTCCACCCGTAGCTTCCTCCGACGATGTGGATCTTTTGGTGGGCTTGTGACACGGTCACAAGGCAACTCATGGCGACCACCAAGAGCAAGAGGGTGCGGTGCGCTTCTGCCATCCCCCTTGTTCTTTCCCTTCCCCCTTATTCTGGCTCTCGATCGTTTCTCACCTCTGTGGCGGATTGGGAGCAAGGAACAAGTATGAAGCAAAGGAAGACTTATATAGATCCATTCCTTAATCTCTATCTAAATTTAGCTCACACCCCACAGATGGAGCAAACACATCCACAACTTTTTTAGGATGACGCAGAAATTTAGCTCTCTCTCATGCTCATCCTAACAATCAATCCACACACATTCTTCTGTCACCGCCCTAATTGGCATTTGTGTAGTCATCCTAGTCTCAATGCATTATTTACTTGGTCAAAAAGATAGAGGTTTCAATGAATCATCATATCGATGATACACAGAATTATCATAGCATTATATATATATATATATATATATATATATATATATATTCTTATCCCATCTCGGATCAACGTCTATGTTTGATATATGATTATTGAGGGCATCACGTAAATGAAGATAATATGGTAGCTTACTTTGAACAGGGATCAGGCTATATTGTGAATCCTGGAATCAGAATGTCTGATGAGGAGTTTCTTGGGGTGCATCATTCATAGTTCATCTTAAGTGTCATGTCTTGAGTTCAGACGCTTCGTTATCACAGCCAGGATCATTTAATAAATAAGAGAAGACAATGTCCATCATGATATCATACCATTTGGTCAAGGAAAACTCCAGTGAAGAAGATGAAACAACTTGACACAGATGAAAGAGGAAGATAAGGATTCATCAGAACTTTCCTTTCTCTTCATCTGCACAACACATGGTGTAGAGCACAAGGTTTTTCCCTGTACAGATGCCTCTCTTGGCAGCCCCCCACCCTACGAACCCGTGTGCAGCATGAGGAGGCTAAACAATTGCAGAGAAAAAGATGTAGACAAAGTTGAAGGTGATAGGACATCTTACAGCCACAGGCTTGCCATTTACTAGCATGAAGAAGACATGCACACACAGGTTAATAATGCATCCCTGATGAGACGATGGTGGTGATTGTACAATGGCCATGTGAGACACTCATCTTTGTGGGATTCCATATGCCTTGTGCTCATCTTTGTACAGCATCCCAACAGCTGTATTTATTCATGCCATAAAGTTCTAATCTTCAAACTTTTTCTTCCAATCACACACACATACACTCTGATTTGGCACCATTTGGTTCAGATATAGTGATTATAAGGCTTGCAATGAGGTTATGATGGCTTGAAGATACGAAACAAATGTAGTCAGGTCTCTTCATATATCTATCAAAAGAATTGAGTAGAAAATGCAGTACAAGTAATGAGAAGAAAGTTCATTCACCAGACTTATGCCTACTAAGTTCTAAGCATTTACTTTTCTCATCCTTTTCACTATAAATTAGTCAACCATTTACCATGTAACTCAAAAATTTAGATATGCCATTACAAATTCGACTGGCGACAACATAATATGTATACTCATAAAATGTCTTAAACTTATCCTTTGTTGTTATTGAATGCGATCAAAATGTATTGCACTGATGTTTAGGAAACTCAGACAATGTGAATGCCAAATAATCATAAATAATGATCAAATCAAAGCTCAATAATCAGAAATTTGTCTTACAATTGCATTTCATGTCATCCACTGAGCAAACCAGAAGCAAGAAAGGACAAAGGAAAGACCATTAATTTCTGTAGCAGCTGTTGTGAACTGCAGTACTAAGTGCAGAATGGTTAATTTTTGTTGACATTACAGGAAACAATCACCATCATTCATTTGTGTTTGCAGGTCCCCTCAGGACCCATCAAAGTTAACAGACCCTAATTGCGCCTCATAATTCAAAGGCGACATGAAACTACAGATTTCTGAAGCACAAGGACACCAACATTTGCAGAGAAAGAACCAGGCCAACAGATGAAGATGATACCTGTAGAGACATAGAGGTGGGCTTGCCATTTATTAGCATGAAAACATACACTCAGTGGTGCATCCTGTGTGCACTGTACCTACTCAGATATTATCAATGCATTCATGTCCATGTGAAGCTCATCTTCTGAGGTTCCATATACCATGTACTGTCAGCCACTCATCTTGAAGTCTTCCTTCCTTAGTTTTTGTCTAAATGTTTCCCTCCTCCAACTTTTCTTTCAGTGAATGGCAATGATAGATGATTCATGTTCATCGACATACAAAAAGAATCAGACAAAATAGACATTATACTAAACCATCATCATCATCATCTTCATGCAGTAATGCATGCTTGTAGATCCCCCCTCGGCACCTCTAATTTAACAAGATCTTGATTACTCAAATATAATCCAAAAATGATGTGGCACTCCAGACTTCAAATGGTAGCCAAGACTTGAGACCTCAAGATCAAATCTGCCTTGCCCCCTCAAAATGGTCCAGCACACAATCTCGGTTGCCGGAAACTGTGCTATCTAAAAATTACGCCTCCTAATGTCATAATTTTTGAACCATGCAGAATGCAACACATAAACAAAAGCATTAACAGAACATTTGGGATAAACAAACATAATGATTCTATTTAAGGAGTGCAAATCTCACAAGACTACACATCAACATGCACCCAAATAACAATAATTCCCTCACAAACATAAATTGACTCCCGACAGGCTTAGAACAGCTTGTAAAGGGAGGAGGCATCCAAGGGGTGGATAAGGTAGGTCAGGACCAGGGCCACCAGCATCAGGAGATAGGCAATGCCCTGGTCGATTGACGTCCCTGCCCAAAAGAATAACCAAGATAACATATATCAATCCTCCAATCCTTAACACTTGAACATAAAGATCTAACATTACTTAATACTCTCATCGAGATCATGCTGGCTCAGCTAAGCTACTGTTGAGATCGCAGTTTGTAGTAGATCAGATAATTCAGTTCCTACAAATAATAATGAACTAGAAGAAGGAAGAAACCAGAGAGTATTATTAGTCATGCACCAGGCAACCAATCAGCAGCATTTAAACATCTTTTAAGGAGAAGGAAAGTTTTTTGGCAATGTTATGACCATTACAAAAAGTAAAACCTATTAATGCTCCCTGAAAGATTTTGAACATCATCCCCAAACTAAAACCGCGTTATGATTCATACAAACAACACCGATCCGATACGCAGCATTCAACCAAAAATTGGGACAAAAGATAACTTCTGAGACGATTATGACCGGTAAAAGATTCAGAGGTTTCAAAAAAATTGACCCATCAAAAACTGAGCTATGATCCAACAAAAGAACAATACCAACTCTTCTACTCTAACGATGGCAAATTTTTAGATCTAAAGCCGGTTGACTGCACGAAGAATTAGCAGAAACCTGTGCGGAAGACCATCACATTGTGCCTAAACCAGGCCGTAGCCATTAAAAACCAAAAAAAAAAAAAAAGAGAACCGAGGAAGAGCCGAAAATCCAAAAGAAGAAGGAAAAAAAAAAAGGAGCAGGAGAAATATCAGATCCTTAGCATCTAAAACAAGCAGACACAAAATAGACGGAAGGGTAAGATCAAATGCACCGTCGCTTGTAGGCGCGGGAGCGGGGGCCTGGGCCTGCACGGCCGGCATGAGGATCGCCAAGGCGAGCACCAAGATGGTCACCAAGCCAAGCGAAGCCCTAGGAATCCCCGCCATCTCCTCCGATCTCTCTCTCTCTCTCTCTCTCTCTCTCTCTCTCTCTCTCTCTCCCTTCCGCAGGCGTAGTACGGAGGAGGAGCAGCAGAGGGCAATGTGAGGAGACTTGATTCGCTTTTGATTGCTTTCTGGCTTCACTGAGACTTCTTGAGTTTTATGGCGGTTTCGAATGGCTCAAAATATAAAAACAAAAGTCGCATCAATATATTCCTTCTTTAGTTATTTATCTCTTTAAATTTACCTCATATTTATTTATTTTAACAATTATATATATATATATATATATATACACACACACGAGAAAACGGTAACGGAAGCGACGAATCCAGCGTGCCGTTGTTTGTGGTCCCCGTGATGGGCGCTCCTTGTGCAGGGCCCCACGCATGTGAGAACAGGGTCAATCCCAGCCTGGCTTGGGTCGAGCCCGCATTGTGCCACGTCACGGTCGGGCCGCGGTTTTGGTCGTCTTCCTGCTCGGCGGAACCTGCAACACATTGAGATTCGCGCGTGATTTATGATATGTAATGATGAGGAGTAAATGATGTGTTTGATTGCAGAATGGACTGCGGAGCCGAATGCTTAATCGTGAGCACTCGTATCCCTTTAAGAATCATACCAGAGAACCTTCTCGGGTGTCACACATTAAAATGTCCATAGAAGCAGGCCGTCGACAGTTGGACCGATTAATTAAACCACCACTATGGCATCGATGAACTTAATATCCTTTGACCTTTTTTATCTCTCCTTTCACTGTGATTCTACTACACTACATTTTTTTCGTTTATTACGAAATACCATATCATATTATATATTTGTAGGGAAAAAGAAACCGGTTCGGTGGACGTGCGACAGGCCGTCACGCGCACGGAGGTGCGACCGATTCAACGCCGGCCACGTGTCCCTCGCACGCGCTTTTTCCACTCTTGGCGGTTACTCTGGCCTCCGCGCTGTAACTGAAGGGCGAATCATAACAGCCTGCCTCCGCGCCATAACGGCCAGCCGAGAATTCATAGATCCCGTTTGATTGACGGCCTTCGATGAATCGCTAGAGTAGAAATTAATTAACGAATTAATGCTCGATTTATTTCCTTGATAGCATTCTGCTTATTATATGCGTAATTAACCATAGAAGGATTGCTTGAATTGGAGGTGTCAGTCCACTACATGGAACTCTCATTGCTTAGATTTTTTTTGTTGATGAAACACCGTCAGTTATAAACAGTCATGTTCTCAATATTTACATATAAAAATAGAATTTATGATGTAGTGAGGGGTTGCGACGTCTCCTAAACATAGCAGCCAGGTGTTTAGACACGACCGTATCTTAATAACACGATTATTCGTCTCCCCCATCGATCCCCTTAGCCTTCTTTCTTTGCCCTTTTGATGCCTGCCTTTCTTCCTCCTCCCTCGGAAACACCATCCCCTCTTTTGGTTGTGTCTCCAGGTTTCGCCTACTCCGCCACCCGTAGCACATTCTTCTCGGGTTCGTCGGAGGATTCGCCATCGTCTGTCGGAATTTGCACGGCATCATCCATTCCGGTAAGGCAATAGTAACATAATCCGTGTCCGTCGCTCCTTACGTCGATCGATATGTTTTCGCCGATGGGAGAGGATTTGCTGGAATATTCTTTTGCATGTTCGATTTAGATGCAGGTGTTCGAAGCTGATCATGCATACTTAACCATCTACGATCATTTGTTGTGGTTCCTGTTTCATTCATTTAGGACGATCGGTAACATCAAATGGTAGAAGGCCTACCGATCAAATTGGAGTTGCTCTGCTTTGATGTCTTTCTTGATTATTCCCTGGTTTGTGAGAGAATCTTTCGTTTAGCTTCCCTTCAGGACTTTGATGCTTGTTTTCGGTAGTGTTTGGAGGCATTTCATCGAATAGAATTTTCGATAAACAAGAAAAACCTTCAATCGTTTTCTTTTGATCAGCCGAGGAGAGTCCCCGGCGGAGTTGCGGTCGGGAAGCGATTGCAAGGGTGATGGAGCAATTCCGGCAGATCGGTGAAGCTCTAGGAAGCATCAAGGCTCTGATGGTGTTCCGCGACGAGCTGCGCGTCAACCAGCGCCAGTGTTGCTTGCTCGTGGATGCCTTCGACCTCGCCTATCACGGCATAGCGGAGGAGATGAGAAGCCATCTAAGGTTCGACGAGAAGCTCATCAAGTGGAAAGCCCTCGAGCCGCCTCTCAAGGAGCTCCACCGGATATTCCGAGAGGGGGAGCAATACATCAAACAGTGCTTGGAGGCCAGGGACTGGTGGGGGAAAGCCGTAGCCCTCGGCCAGAACGCCGACTGCGTCGAGTTCCACATCCACGACCTGCTATGGTGCATCCCCGTCGTGGTAGAGGCGATCGAGAACGTCGGGGAGATCACGGGAACCGACCAAGAAGAGATATACAGGAAGAAGTTTGTCTTCTCCAAGAAGTATGAGAAGGACTGGTTGGAGCCCAAGCTGTTTCAGCTCAAGCTGGGAAAGCCGTACTTGGTCTCGCAAGAACTGTGCAGCAGGATGGACACGGCATGGAAGGAAGATCGATGGATCCTATCGGAGAGGATAGCCGAGAAGCGAAGCCCTGGATCGAAGCCCCTGACGAAGCAAGAGAACCGGCTCGCTGAGCTCCTGGTGTCTCCCAACGGGAAACTCTTCCCCTGCTCGCTTCTCACCGGATCCAGCGACTACCAGGTCAGAAGAAGATTTGGGTCTGGAAACAACTACAAGGAAGTGCAGTGGTTGGGCGAGAGCTTCTCCGTGAAGCATGTCATCGGTGAGATTGAGCCACTGATGAGTGAGATATCTCTCCTCTCGTCCATCACGCACCCGAACGTCGTGCGCTACATGTACTCGTTTGTCGACGAAGAGAAGAAAGAGAGCTACATGGTGATGGAGTTGATGAGCAAGGATCTCTGCAGCTACATCAACGAGATCTCTTCCACGAGGAGAAAGGTCCCCTTCCCTCTGCTGGTGGCGGTGGACACGATGCACCAAATCGCGAGGGGAATGGAGTATCTTCACGGTAAGAACATATACCACGGCGACTTGAATCCTTCGAACATATTGGTCAAGACAAGAAACTCTTCGCCGGATGGGTATCTGCACGTAAAAGTGACCGGCTTTGGTCTGTCGCCGGTGAAGAACTCCAAACCTTCGGCAAACCAAGCACCTGCCACCAACCCATGCATCTGGTATGCCCCGGAAGTGCTCCTGGAGCAGGAGACGTCGGGGGAGAGCGGTAGCGCATCGAAGTGCACGGAGAAGGCAGACGTCTACAGCTTTTCGATGTTATGCTTCGAGCTGTTGACGGGGAAAATCCCCTTCGAGGACGATCATCTCCAAGGGGATAAGATGAGCAAGAACATAAGAGCAGGTGCAAGGCCGCTGTTCCCGTTTCACTCTCCCAAGTTCCTCACCAACCTCACAAAGAGATGTTGGCACGCCGATCCCTCTCAGCGACCCAGCTTCTCTTCCATCTGCAGAGTGCTTCGGTACATCAAAAGGTTCTTAGTCATGAACCCAGATCACAGCCAGCCTGATGCACCGATGCCACCGGTGGATTACTTCGACCTCGAAACCAGTCTGTCCAAGAAATTCGCAAGCTGGGCAAGGAAGGACACTCCCCGCGTCTCAGAAATCCCCTTTCAAATGTATGCCTACAGGGTCGTGGAAAGGGAGAAGACGAGTGCCAACGTCAAGGACAAGTGCTCGGATTCGGGGAGCGAAGTAGCGTCACTTTGCGGCGATGAGAACGTGTTTAGCATAACTCCCCCAGATGACGCGGTGTCTACCTCTGTGAACACCGCAAAGTCGTCGTCTCAGAATTCTGCTGATGCCAAGAACAAGTCCTCCGCCAAGAAAGCAAATGGCAAGTCCAACAAGCAAACAGGTACATGTCGCTACTTCCTACCTACCTCGCTTTGGCTTCCCATATTTGAGCGCACAGACTTCTTCTCGTCGTTAATGCCATGACACAATCCCTCGTCTTCGATTCTCTCCAGGGCAACATCAAAAACTAGGAAGCACGAGACCACCGCACCTTTCAATGTTTGGGCGCAACCTCAGGACGAACCCTGGGAGCCGAATTCAACCAATCATGATGAGTCCAAGGAGGAGGGCAACAGGGCATGCCTCGGATTCCGAGCTGACATAGATCTGAAACCCTCGTATTACGATCAACAACTACATTTCCAAGGAAGACCAACTCGAGGTGGTAGTTCGCAAGAACAGATCCACAGAGCTCATGCACAAAATGTCAGACAGTAACATTAGTGTCCTGCTTAATCTTGACCTTGTGATGGTCCTTCTGGAAGCAATGGAGTCAAAATCACCTGCATGCTCTTGTGACACGGTCAATGCACTTTGCAGCTCCTTGTAAAGAACACCACTATGTACTGTGTCTTTCTTGTTAGTTCGATTAAATGTGAATCTATTTCTTTTTTAGAGCTGTGCTAGTTGTTTCCTGCATGTATCTGATGATGGCTTCTGCCGGGGTGGTCTTGCTGATTCCATAAACCACCACCACCACCACCACCCTGCTTCACCCGGTATCTTCATGGTCAAGTCAAAAGACGAATGCTGAAAAGGAAGAATGCGGCAACATAAAGGAGATGATTGCCTTGTACCACGGAGCAGGTTCAAGTTACCTTTTTCATCCGTTCTCTATTTCCCAGCCGTTGAATTCTCTGATGCTTCCAACTCTCACCAAATTATATGTAATTTAGAGAAGAGAGTAATAACATTTCTCTGAGCAGCAGATTTCTCCACTTGTCTCCGTGTCTTTTCTCTTTCGAGTGATCAAGCAAACTTGCTACCCCATGCAGGTTAAGCTGAATTGACTGATGGTTGTTGGCAACACACAGAGGAAGTCACCAAGTGTCATGGCATCCCAAAGATACAGAACACTTGGCAGTGTTGATAAGTACTCCTTTTTCCTTTTGATGCTTTGGCCTTGTTCCTTTTTGCATCTCGTTTTCAAAGATGCTGCACGATGCACGAGTCACCCAATCGACTTAAGTCACGAGGCCGCGCACGTCCGACCTCGCTTTAGACGTGTGGCTCAAGTGGTGACTTAACTGATCATCATGAGTCACTGATGCAAGCACCTGCGAGAGAAAGGGAAGCGTGAAGCAGGGAGACCAGCACTTCCCTCAACCTAGTATTCTGCCATGAGAGGATGGCCCGACCTCGGAAGGTTAGGTGCAATATTGATTCCCAATAAGGCCAATCTCGACGCCAAACGTGAGCATCCCATCCCCTCACATGCAACCTGCATGCACTGCGATCCTGCTCGACTTGGACACTGCTCTAAACAAAGCAACCTTCTTATGTTGGACGCTGTACTGGTTTTGTCTTAACTCACCACCCTCCTCATCAATCACCGAACGAGATTCCTACACCGAATAAAGGGCCCACCAACCACATGCTCCGATGGCAGTCAACGTGTAGCCCACTCGATTAGATCTGAGTCTTAACACTTTCTATATCGGATTCCCTGCCCTCTTTCTACATATCCTTGCTTGCCGGTCTCATGGTTTAGTCTTCTCGTCGTCATCTGTGGATGGTTGGAACGACAGCAATCCCGCGACAGCTCTACGCGCGTCCCATATCTATGGCGGGAGCCAACGCTGGCGTCGCACGTGGCCCTCGTGGGCCCCGGCATTGGCGGGAAACACAGAGCGAGGGAGGACAGCCTGGAGGGGGCAAGCGGTGCGAAAACTCTCGTCAGCGTAAGACAATGGGGCGCCGCCCCCTCTCTATTGGTCCACGTGGGTCAAACGCACCCCATATGCGAAGGTAACCTCACACGCCGTTCGCATTACCTCCATTCCCCGGAGAAAAAACAGAATCAACGAATCAGACGGCAGTGGAAGGATCTGCCACGTTTCGACGGTCACGGACAAATCTGCCGGCCCCCTGCAAACTGGACCCACTTGTGGTACCCGCCGTAAATAGAAATAAATAGCCAGGGTATAATGAAATGGGTAGGTTCCAAAAATACTATCCCTTCTCCGCCCCTCTTCTCCCTTTTCACTCCGCACACACCACCATCACCGCAGTAGTCGTCTTGCATCCCCAACTCTCTCCCTCCCTCTGTCTCCGATTCTTGCAGTTATTAACGCTTCAGGTTGTCTCCAAACCATCTTCTTCTTCTTTTATATTTCTTGTTCTTCGATTTCTCCTTCACTTAAATCTTGAAATGAACTCGTTTAGTTTGATGTAGGTTGAGAGGGGCTATGTCGGATTCGCTTCGTTCCCTTTACCACTTCTTTGGAGAATTCTGTTGAGGGTAGCTTCCGGTTCCAGGTGCGTTACCTTTTCTTGTTTCCGCTTCCTATTCGGTTTCCGGGGAGTTTTCTGTGGCATGTATTTGTTCCCTTGGAATTTTCTTCCTCGGTTGATCTCGTAACGACCTTGCTCCGCTGATTCTTGAAGTATTTGGGAACCGGACAACAGATTCCAGGTGTGTTCCCGTTCCTTGATTTTGGTTTCTTGATTGGTGTTGGAGATTTAAGAAACGGAGTAAGATTGTTAGAATGCTTGTCATGAGATCGGATGGGGTTTTGGTTCAACCGATGATGGTGTCGTATCCGGAAGTCTATGTATGATCTTTAGAGGAAGAAATTAGATTGGCAACTGATTTAGAAACGGCAGTGTTCGCGGATCCATGATTTGGTTTAGTGCTTGATCTCTTCTTGTGGACACGAATTTTGCTTTTATCGCGCGGTTTTACTTGATTATATGTCGGTGGTAGACATAAGCATGTTTCGGTGAGCCGTCAATGAGAAGAACAATACTTGCAATGCATATGTGATGCCGATACATTCAGGAAAGCTCCATATAAAGCCAGTGGTCAATCAAGATTCTGGGAAACGTTTCAACATAAACAAGCTACTCGGACACTCTTCATTGATGCAAAATTGATTGCCAAGGCTCGAGTGTACATGGCACGAACATTCAGTCTCAACCAAATTTGATCATAATTCATCTCCAACCTCTCTCATTCTTCTCATGCGCCACTAACTTATGCTTTCTTCCCCATGTAAACACTTCTTTTTGGCTGTATCTATTGCATAAATAGAGCTTCTCACCCTCCTTTTTGCTCATTTCCTGCTCCTCCCATTCAAGGGACCATGCGCCTGACTCGGTACAAGTGGCTCGATCCGTTCCATCGTCCACAGGAGGTGTTATTCAGTCACGATCTGTTGTTGGGTATAGTTGGCTGCAGGTCCATGAGCTTATCGCAGTCACACAATCCCTCTGCTGCCAGTGACACTATCAACGCTGTTGCCGCCGATGGGAATGGGATGCCACAATGCTTCATGTTTCACATCTGGAACAGCCACCTGCTGGTGGCATAGTTTCCCCAGCCATCGCTGGTATCTGCTACAATGGATGTGACCCATGGCAGCAGATACATGTCTATGGCTGTGATATGCGTGGGTCTGAAGTAGCTGTAAATCTACTCATCAGTGATATGTTATGGTGCTCCTTCCTAAGAGCTTCGGCCAACTCTGCTACTGGTATATATAGGTGTTCTCCCATATCAGACAAACCTCTTTATCTTCTCATGATTATGTGCTTCGAATCATCTCCTTCAAACAATTTATGCATAAACAAACTTCTAAACGGGGAGTTTACTTTTGAAAGGTCTACAAAGCTGCAAACTTCATAGTTTTTGCAATTATTGAAAGACAGTTTGTTTTGCTAAGATCATTACCTCTGTTCTTTCTCTCAAGGATGGATGCATCTGACTATTCAGATAAATATTCTTGACAACCTCTTGACTCATGCAGTTCAAATTTATACAGGATATTAATTTTTTATTTTTCAAGATTATGAATGTGACCCTTGGGATGAAATAAATAGAAACATTGCTTCCAAGCCTAGTGAAGATACCAATGCTTGCATCATCATTCATGTTAGAGTCAGACATAGAACTCTGTTTCGATCTGCTGCTTCAGAAGACTCCCTGGCTTTATTAATTTCATAATCATAAAGATCTAGTAGCCATTATAGGTGCCTGATTTAATGATGCAGATCATCATGCTAAAATCCAAAGGAGCAATGAGAAAGGAAGAGAGGTTTTCATTTTAGGAGATTGCTACCTTGATCTGTTTCCTACAAAGTCTTCCATTTGTGTCTCCTCCCCTTCTCTTCCATTCTGGGCATCTACATCCTCCTGTGATGTTGCTCTTGCCTTGGAGGAGAGAAGGGAGAAGGCGAAGATCCCCAGATTATCAAAATAAATGCAATTACCAAAATGCCTGGCTTCATGAGATAATCGACCTATTAAATTGATAGATTTGAAACCATGTGAGTAGAGATGACTAAGCCCTAGTTAAGCCATCTAATCCTATAAACCCACTTTTTTTTTTTCACTACCTATCTGGGACCATTCGGCTGTGTCACATGAACTTCTTTTGCTAATATTCCTCAAGCAAATTTCTTGCATGTTTGTTTTCTTTCTAACTAGAAATATGAACGCATTTCATGCCACATCTTATTGTGAGCTTCATTTTACCGACATATATTTGATTCTAGGATAGCAATAGTTATATATGAGAAATTATTGGTTGACTAGATGCCTTTGTTAATTTTAATAAAAACACATTGTAATTAATGACATTTTTCCCCTAATCATGACCTAATTAGTTGGTTTCCAAATTTTGTTGTCAGAGTTTAGGAAATGAATATTTCAGATTCCATGTTTGTTTAAGACATTTTAGTAAGGATATTAAAAATAATAAAAATAAATCAATTATGAAAAATTATATTTCTTACCTATTGGGGAGGACTCACCTCCTCCAATTTAAAGCGGGATTCCTCTCCCTCACTTTGCACCGAACCTAACAGTGGGAGGAACGAGACGTGGAATCTTGCTGAGAGGTTGGTTACCCTATCTATTTTGAAAATATAAATTTTTGATTCTTTTTAATTTTCTAAATTTTTATGTATTTAGATTGGATCTAAATAAACTTATGATGTGTTTAATTCAAAATTATTTTCGGTTTTCAATGCTATGATCTTTATTAATTCAAAAGCTCTAATATATATATATATATATATATATATAATTGAAATGCTAATTTTTAATGTAATTTTATCATGTTACAATTGAATTCATATATTAACATTTAATCATCTTGCAATTTTGTTATGATTTAACCATTTGATGAAAGTTTATAATGACGTCGTAAAAAAATTTGAAATCGAATTGCAAAGGAGGCTTGGTTGGGTCTGACCTAAGTCAAGCTTCTGATTGGACTCGATTAACCGAGTCGCATGTGCGTGGGTCTTGTCCAATCGAGGCTATATGTGGTCCAACCTGTAGGCCAAGCACAGCCCAACCCGTAGGATGGTTTTCGGCCTAGCCCACGTAGCCTGCCCCTCAGACCAACCCATCGCCTCTCTCTCTAGCTGTTGGGACGAGCACTTGTGGCCTAGCCTAATTCTCTCTCCTTTGCTTGATTCGAGCCATATAATTGAATGAACCAGATCGGTTGATTGTTTCATGCCAGTTTAGGGTGATGTTGAATCGATTTGATCGGTTCGAGTTCGTTTGATCCAAATTGAACCCAATTAAGCCTAAATTAAATTTGTCTAGGGTGGTTTCAAACCGATTAAATGAGGATTAGTGGTCGGTTTAGTTAGGTTCTAGCTAAATTAGGTCTTGTTCACTTCAATTGGACAAATTTAAGTAGGTTTCATGCCAATTAAGGGCTAATAATGTATGTTTTTTTGACATTATTGATGTTTGGAGGGGAACTAACTTGAGATGTTTTGATGAGATTATTTCATCCTAAAATAAATATGACCTATCATGTTATGAGATGATTTTGTTTTCCTACCAAGGGTAGGTAAGGTGATCCCCTTCGGAATCGGGGATTAGCGGGTAGTCAGATCGATTTTCCTTCGGGGATTAGTGAGTCGTTAGATGTGATAGCTATATAGTTGCTTCATCCATTGTTAGGAGGAACGTATTTCTACTTTGACAAGTGAGGGCACCACTCTATCTTTTGTTTGAAGTACGATATGGTTTTCTTCATCCACCATTAGAAGAACGTTAAACACATCCCATAGGATAAAATCTTTTTATCCACTATTGGGTGAGTGCATTATTGGGTGATTGACATACACAGGTGAGATGGCTATTGACTTGATTGTTGACTTCATTTGTGGATATTTTCTTTTTCTTATATATTTCGGAGTTGTTTTATAGGGTGACCTATTCAACCTGTTGTTCAATTGTTTTGTTTTGTCTTTCATTTTCAAAGCAGCTCTAGACTAGATTTCTATGGAGAACAGACCTTATTATACTATTAGGTAGAACAACTGGACTATAACGTCACTCATGTATAATAATACTAATAGATGGCTATTTGTTTGATTTATATTTTGAATAATATGATGTTGACTATTGCTCTTGATATGGTTTGTGGAAAGAAGTTGCAATTCTGTGTAGGAAAAAAAATATATATTACAAGATGTGACTCAGATATTTACTTTTTTGACTATCTGTGACAAGATTGATTACTTCTCTTTGCAAGTTTCATGTCTTCATATGTATATGTATAATATTTTGGTGAGATTACACCTCTAATGTAAAAACAAAAGATCCTCTTTTATCATACTAATAAATTCTTCATTGATAATCTAAATAATAATTTACTTTGGCATTTTCATGGATGATTCCTAATTAATGGGAATAAATTTTGCTCAGGAGATATCCAAGTTCTGAAGTAACTGCAAGGATTTGGAGATGAGGCGGCACAACAAACTAAGCAAATTTATTTCTTCCATTAGGACCCATGTCCATCGAGGGAACACTGAGAAACTGGAGAACAAGAACGGTATGGCTATTGCAAGGGATCTCTCATTTGTGATCCTATGAAATTTAGTTTTTCTTATGAAGAATCATTGACACATGAGCTCTAGCAAAAAAAAAAAATTCAAAGTTCAATTCAAAGTGTCATTGGCCTCATAATTTTGTTCATGTAAACCAAATTGATGCATTCTTTATCCTTTCTTCCTTTGCACTAACTAGTGCTGGAAGTAAATAAAGGACTTCTGATCTTTGTGTAGTAGGAAACCAAATTATCCAACTCTAGTTGCTGCTACTAGTATTGGTCTCTCAATTTTTTTTTTCAAATACTTTTCACATCGTTATCAGTGATATATTGGTTCTTCTCATTTATGTAATCTGGTAAATAAGTTACACATTTCTTCTTGTAGACACTGAGAAGAATGTGGAGAGGATCCTCCAGCTCATAACTGCAGAAGAAAGTGATACAGTATCTTTTAATTCAGTAAACAAGTCTGAACTAACTTCTCTTATTAAGGATATTCATAAAGGTTATCAAGCTTTATATGGCCGCTACGATGAGTTGACAGAGAAACTAAAGAAGAAATTTCGCCAAAAGGAAGACAATGGCAACTTTTCAGTTAATTCTACATCAGACAGTTCGGACTCCTCAGACTCACCAGATTCGGAGTCAGAACTTTCCACGAAGAACTCAGGCAAGAATCACGAAGGGGAAGCCAAAGCAGACATCTCTTTGGAACATTACACTAACTTGCAGGAGCAACTTGAAGGTGCAATTAGGAGAAACCATGAGCTTGAGGCTGAAGCTGCCTCAATGGTTGCAAAGATCACAAATCTTGAAGGTGTTGATGTGTTGGGAGAAACCGAAGACATGAACAGAATATTGGAAAATCAAATCCACATTATGCAAGAGAATATTAAGACATTACAATCTGAGAACAGAGATCTCGAGCAAAAGTTAGAGGCTTCTGTTAAGCAACACCATGAGTTGAATCAAAGCATATGTACCATGCATGAACAAATTGAAATTCTAATATCAGAAAAAATGGAAGCATTGAGCAAGTTACAAGAGTCGGAAAAATACATCGAAGAACACATATCTGAAATCAGTCATTTGAAGGACAAGATAATGACGATGGAATCCGATAACATGAGTTTAAAGCAAGAGTCAGAAAAACAAGCTCAAGAATTGGCTTATCTAAACCAGAAGATTGATGATATAGATAAAGAAAAGGAAGCAATCTTATCAGAGAATTTTGAACTTGTGAGCAAGATAAAGGGGACAGAGAAAGCTTTGGCTGACCAGAGAGATGAAGCTAACCTAAATCTGAAATCAGCAACTGATGATTTATCATCCAAGATAACACAATTGTTGTCTGGAAACGAAATGTTGAAGCTTGAGCTGGAAGCTGCTAATAGAAATGGACATGAACTGACCAGCAGATTGAGAGATGCACAAGAAGAGAATGGAGCTTTGAATTCTGAGATTGATGATCTAAAAACGAAATCAGAACTGTTGAACAATGAAAATACCAGATTGCTGAATGCAATCCATGTTTCGAACAAGCAACTAAAAGATAAAGAAGCCGAAAATAGTGATTTGGCATCACGACTTAAAGAGGCCATGCAATTGGCCGAAGAAGGACAGCAAAAAGTGGAGTTGCTTTCTCTGGAAATAGAGGAGGTGAAGAGGAAGAGCTCCCAGGCATACGAAGTCCTCGAGATGGAACTTCAAGCAAAAGAGCAGGAAGAGACCAAGTTGAAACAGATTTTGGAAGCAACAAGCGATGAGAAGCTTGTGCTCATCTCAGAAAATGAAGAACTATCTGCTAAAGCTAAGTTATTTGAGGGAGAGATCACTGATCTCAAATCTCAGAGAGATCAGCTAGAGATTGAGAAATCAGAGTTACGAGTGCGAGTAGAAAATCTGGATGCTGAATTGGAAGCAACCAAAGTCCAACTGATTAATGCAGAAAACAAACTTGAAGCTGCTGGTCAACAAATAGAAAAGTTGACAATGGAGAATTCGGAGCTATTTAGTAAGTCAGAGATAGAAGGGATTCAGATAAAAGATCTACAACATTTGCTGGAGCATTTGAAAGAGGAGAACTCAACCTTGAATGAAAACAAAAGGCTGCTACAGGAGTCTGAGAAGATTATTGAGGATTTGACGGTTCAAATAGAGCAGTTAAAAACTGATAATGGTCAATTACAAAATCAGGTTAATGATTCAAGTCATGAAGTAGAACTGGCCAACCACAAACTGAGTGAACTTACCAAACAAATTGGAGTTCTTGAGGAAGAAATATGTACATTGATCTCAAAATTGGAGCAGGCAGAGGCATCCATCAGGAAGCAAGCAGATAAGCTGGAAGCGTTCACCGAAGAGAACTCTACTCTACTGCAAAAAAATATGGACATGCATGAGAGGAACTCTGATCTGGATTCAAAACTGGAAGATCAGATGAAAGCAGTAAGAGACGGATGCTTGGAAATTTTGAATTTGGCGAACAACTTTGATGATGAGGTGACACAAAAAGTTACCGTACAGGAAAGGTTGCTGCTATTTCTGAAAAGTAGCTTGAATGATTTGCATGAGGAGTGTAAGCAACTTAAGTATCGGTTTCATGAGTCGTGTCAGAAGCTAGAGGTTGCCGAGGCTGTCGGCGAAGAGCGGATGAAAGAAATAAATAAGTTGGTGGAGAGTGTTAAAGAACTTCAGGTAAACCATAACGTTTCGGAAGCAGAAAGAGCAGTAATTATCAAAGAGGTTGCCGGCCTTAAGGGCCAATTGGAAACCCAGTCTTGCTTATTTAAACAGAATCTTAAAATTACAGAAACAGAATACAGAGAGAAAGAAGCGAAGCACATGAAGATGATTGCAGAGCTGCAATGCAATGTTAAAAAGTTGGAAAACGAGACCAGGATAATGTCTGCAGAGCTCACGGGAACAATCGAAGCTGTTGGGTCCGGGGTTTCAGATTTCTGCCAGGGACTTGATGAGCTAGAATCGGAATTTAAACAGAAACATTGTGGGATAGAAAGGCAGCTAGCCTGGATCACAGTGGATGCGGAGATTATGAAGACAAGGTTACGCCAGAAACTGTATGAAAAGCAAGAAATGAATGAGAAGTTACGAGACATGGCAGTGAGATTGAAGGAAAGCAAGGAGGGAATGGCAGCTCTGAAGCACAAGGCAGAGGGTCTGAGGGATCGGTTAGGTGAGAAGGAAAAGGAGATGGAGAAAGTGTCATGGAGGAGCATCGAAACCGACAGGAGGCTGGAAGAACTGGAGACGGCAGTGAGGGAAAAGGAAGAGGAGATAGTGGCCAGAAACAAGGAGAAACTGGAGGCAATAAAGCAGCTGAGCCAGATGATTGATTACCAGCACGAGAAGTACAATCAACTTGGTGAGTACTTGGTGAGGCTTAAACCCAGCAACAATAGGCGTCGCTTGTAGAGTCCCCCGGCTCGGCTATTATGTTTTGGGTAGATGGATTGTTTGATTTCTTACTCTTATCACCATGTACAGAGTGAAAGAGGAGTACTACTGCTACTGGGGTGATTAACCCTCTAAAAAAAAAAAGAAAAAAGGAAACTAGTAGTAGGGCATTCATTCAATCCGCCAGTACACGGTTTATTGTTAACTGTGACAAGAGTACCGACTGCTTCAACAAAGAAACTAGTAGTAGTAGGCATTCTTTGTCACTCGTCCGCCCGAACTTAAACGAGGCATTCATTACACGTTTATTGTTAACTTTGGAAGAACAGGCAGGCCATGTGCACCCCCCTCGTCTCCACGAATGAATGCCTCTCCATTTATTTGCCGAGGGATTCACGGTCAAGCATTCAAAAGAAAATGCTTCATACATTGCTCGAGAGTTACATGTTCTCTCCATTTATTTGGATATTAGGAGGAATGCTACATGTCCAGCAGTGTTATCAAAAGTAATAGCTGGATATCGTCAACACGGGGTGAGGGTTGAATGTGGAATATATGTATATATCCTACCTTTGAAGGAACCCTACAAAACCTACAAAAGAAAAGCTGCATTTCAACCTTATTTCTGGCTTCAGTCAGATATTCTCATTTCTACTCCGAGAATATCCTTCACGACCTCATATGTCACAAAGGCAATCGCAATGGATGGTACCACCTGTAACCCCAAAAAGAGAGAACAATGTAACAATGGGAACAGAGAGATAATGAGAGAATTTAAGTTTTGATTACTAATTCGTAATCGACGAAACAAACAAAATCTACTAACCTTTACTGAATTGGGGACAAGACCCTTGTACAAGGCCCCGAAGCCCTCATGATGCACTGTTTTCCTGAATGCATCAATCATTCCGGCATATTCCAAAGGAGCTTTGCTCCTGCCTTCACCTGTCACGACTGAGGCAGCATCCTTCCAACCCACCATCTGCATTCTTCTGCGTATGACATCAAGAGGGTAGGCAACAGTCTGGCCAATGGTTCCAGCTACAGCGCCACATGCAAGCCTTGTGACAACACTCAACTCTGAGTCTTCAACAAGACCATATGGTTTAGATTTAACTAACCAATCCTTCAGTGATTCATAAACAGCAAAATTGAGGCCTACATAAGGAATCTGAAAACAAAACAGAATATTCGTGAGACAGCCATCGATTTCATGTTGACATATGATTCATCAAGGTCTCAGTTAGTTATTCTGAAATTTAACAGGCTGAAAAAGGATAGATAGGTGTTAACATTATCTATTTTTCTGCCCTGCTTGGTGATGAAGCCAACAAGGAACTATGTCTCAGAACATTAATACTCATCATGAGCTTTTATGTTTTGGAATTAAAATAGCATGCCTGTCCCACCAAAATTCCTAGTAAACTTAGATGTTTATGGTAGTTTGGCTCTTTTTATGCTAAAGTTGTACACGAGGTTTTTCCCAAAATTTGCAGAAGGATGTCATAGCACCAGCAAAAATAACAATAATAAATGGAAGGAAAAAAACCATGAAAATAAGCAAAAGGTTAAAAAAAAAAGAAGAAGGTTGGCCTCTTTCTTAAACATTGTTAGATATGAATAGATACTTTTTCACTGGAAATTCAGTTTCTCCAATGCCCCAAAATCAAAGATCAAACTACACAACACCTGATTATACACAGTTATAATGATAGATGCTTCGAAATACTTACTACTCCTATGACAGATGGAAGCCACCCTTTGTACAAAGCACGAAAACCTTCTTCACGGTAAACAGTGCCCAATGCATTAAACATCCCTCTGTACTGGTAAGGTGACTTTTCAGTCTGCATAGAGAAAAGATGTTAAAGGAGCATGGGGAGGAGTTAGATAACTGAACCATAAAGGGACACATCTGGTGTCAGCAAAAATTAGAAAGGGTACCTGAACTGTAATTCTTCCACGGACCATGTCCATTGGATAAGTAGCAGACATAGCAATAATTCCAGCACATGCTCCAGCACCAAGACGTAGTACAGGAGTGATTTGAGCATCTTCTGCTTAAGTTAACACACAAAGTTATATGTTACCAATTTAGAAATAAAAAATGAAAGACATTTGACATATTACGAGAGACTTAAGATATTTCAAATGCATGGCCGATACATAACTAGTTCCAATGACCATCTGTTGTCCATCTGAAAATACCAAGTCAAATGATTTTGTCCACATGGAAAGCAGTTGTCCAATTACACAAAAAGCACACTGCATAAATTGAGATACAAAAAAGAAAAACTAAGAGATGTTTTGTCATCAATTTTGCCATTTCAAGTTCACAAATTAAAGCCAATGAATTAGCTTATAATCTTTGGAAGATGTCCAACTTCTCATTATTACCTAAATGGTTCTAAATCAAACACATCAGATGCTGTTCCCAACAAATAAATCCTCTTCCTCCACACAACTATAAAACTTAATTTATTTAAACAGAAACAGCACTCCAGTTTTTCACTTTAAAACAACACGATAGATAAAAACAAAGGCGGACCCAAGGACCAAACTAGCTTGGTTTCAGAACATAAACAACTTTGTTTCTTGCTTACTGAAAAAGAAGAGAACAAAGATGATATCAAACAAGTCTCTAAACATTCACCACATGATACACTATGCAATTTGATGATGAAACTGTTCAACATATTCCAAGTAACTAAGAAATATACAACAAAATTCAGGTTGTTCAAAGACCAGGTGTTCAAAACTGTTTGTCCTAGGTTCTAGTGAACCATTTGGTTTGATTATTGATGAATGATCATAGCAAGTATCCAAGAAAAGAAAAAAAACATTTTGTGTTTGCACCTCTATCTGAAGAATATGCCCCCACTAGTAGTATTAATTCATTACCATAAAAAGTTTTCAAATGTAAATATAACTATACAAACAAAAATTAACTTTTACTAGTTTAATAGTTTCAGAAATAATCGAGCAGAAAGATGCTGCATGAATTATTTACAGCATGAATTTCACAGTTATTTGTACCAACAATTAAAGTTTTAGGCAGCATGTACATTTCCCCCAATACATCTCATGCTGGCGAGCAAACATAATGCTAGCCAAAAAGTGGTGGAGACCCATTCTATGTAATGCTCTTGTTTGGTTTGTTGGTCAGGCTTGGCAAGGATAGTGTCAACACAATAACCAGGGGCCAGAGGAAAGACAACACAGCCAGTGGATAGGCCTTCCATGTCAAAACCAGTACAGCTGTTTTTTTCCTTCTTTTCCGGAATGAGAATGATTTTCCCTTTTTTTTCTCACTCCAAAAGCACAGAGACCAAGCTGCCTGACATGGCATCAAACAAATTGTTTCTGTTGCCATGAGAACCACTCATTTTTCCAAAACTCAAAGCCCTGAACCATGAAGCATGCTAAAATTTATGCTATCCATAAAGAATATCGAAACAGATTCTCTGAAAGATGTGTCCCTATAAACAAACATCTATATTAAAAAAAAGGGTAAGAATACCTAAGAGAAGTTATTTGCAAGACAAATTTGGTTGTACTTCTTAATGAACAGCTCCAATTTGGTGCAGAAGAAGACCAGAACAGTAAGGTTTCTCTTCAAGCAGGAAATGAGGACAGCAATTGCAAAAAAGAAACTGTAGACTCACCCATAAACAGAGGTCAAAGAACTAAATAGGAAGAAATAGTTGTTTTCAGCTGCTTTAATGTCTAATTGCCAGAAAAACCAAAATGTATGCAAGATGCTATTGAGAATTGTTACCGTGCCAATATGTGATGGATAAGGTAGTGAATTCAGAACATAGTAATCGCATGTCACCTGGAATGTCTGATTGGCAGAGTGTTCCAATAAAATAGCAATACAGAAACCAATAAACAAAAGTATTGCATCAAATTCACTTTTTTTTGTGCCACAAATATACAGAAGTGCAAAAAAAGGAGTTTAAAAGAAGTGACTCTAGATAATTCTTGGGTGTTAGTATTTCTATTTCTTGAAGCTTCAACCACCTCATACATACATGTGTCATATGCAAGAATATTTATGGTACAGGAACTCAAGATTATTACATAGAGGCATTCGTCTGTAGCAAATTTCTTTCAAATGATATAACTGAAACTTAAGGGAAGACCTATGACTGCATCAGTTCGTAGCATCAAATAAAATACCTAAATCAAAGAAAAAAACAGAATATAAGGATAGGTCATACCATTGCCAGACTGCCGACGGTAAAGCCACAAAATTCCACTGCGACAAGGTTCATATCCAATCATCAGAAAGAATAGGGAAATGTCCAACATTAAATTGCAACAGTAAGAACAATGGAAGCTAACCTCAGATAATAGGATCTAAGTAGATGGATAGTTAGCAGTGATTTAGCACAATACCAAACCCGCATTTGAGAAATCCCATGGTTAGCTATATCTTAATTTTGTAATTGTTTGATGCAGACTTGTCTATGGTATATAACACCATTTGGTGAAAAATGTTTTTCAATTGAGACCGCTAAAATAAAGGCACGGTTGAATGGTTTGTTAAAAAAGGATGGATAATTACATACGTCAAGGAAAGGTACACAATCTTGGAGAGACCCACAAAGATGATAAAATATGGAATTCCATCACTTAATTTCTATCTAGCATGCTTTCTGAGCTCCTATTGAAACAGAAATCTTTTTCACTAATCAGTTAGTTGAAAATTTAAAGTAGGAACACAAATAGGTAGTGAGACAATAAAATGAGTGGACCAGCAGGCTGCAGCAGAACCATAGGCTGATGCAGTGTACTGGTCCACAGGCTGCAGGCACACCAGCCAGCAGATGCAGCAGGACTGAAGCCTGCAATTATTAGCCTAGCTGGGATGCAGGCACCAGCCTGCAGGCCTGCAACCAACAGCTGCAGGAACAGTTAAAAAAGGGTCTTTACATCCGCATATTCTAAATGATAAAACTGCATTAGACAACTAACATAATGATACCAAAAGAAAAGAAAAATGACATAGCAGAACATAAATTTCTTTTTTTCCTTCTCTTTCATCAATATTCATCTAAGTGATAAAGAATCAACATGACAATCCAAGAGTTTACCTTGATGCTTGTTCATAGCTATAGAACTTGACTGCTGAGTTGGGGACAATCCGTGCACAGTTGGTACCATTTCCTCTAAATAGTCCTCGAAAACCCTCAGACTTCCATATATACTTAAGGCCTTGGATAGTTCCATTATACTGAATGCTATGAGGATTTTGAACCTATATTTACAATCAAATCCAAATTATTAAAAGCTATAAAATCAAGAAAGTCATGTTGTTAAAACTTAAAAGACTTCATTATTCAAAGGTTCTACAAGGTATAAGTTGCGTAAACAAAGAAAGACATTAGTTGCATAGCAATGACACAAGTACCTCTATTTAGAGTTAATTTAGCTGTGTGCAGATATGATAACAACCATCATACAAAATTTAAAATGGAGAAATACATTCAAAGAAATCTTTGAAATCTGATCAAATAGTGATGTATTAATTTGTAATCAATTATCCCTAAAGGACACGGAAACCATAAAAATTCAATATTAATTTTCAGATGATTCATCTTGTTTACCAAAAATGATGTTCAGTCCGTGACTTCATTGACGTTTGTTAAAGAATGATATAACAAAGTAGATATACCAAATTCAAACATAAGCCACAACGTCAACTATCCATATGCCATAGCATGTCATTAATATCAAATCAGAAGATATGCCATGCCTGCCAAACCACCTGGTCAGGTCCATTCATCACGTTTTAAATTGAACCATGCTTTTACTATATGCATCAGATCCTCCACTTAATGCACTCATCTAGAATTAGCATGATGACTCATCCAAGAATATCCCATCATTAGCATGATGACAATCGGCATACGAGATAGGATAGACTAGCCACTGCAATGAAGTAGAATAATGATATGCAGGTTGTAAAATCTAGGTGGCGCTTGATGTTCATGCCAATGAGTATACAAATTTTGGCCTTTTTAAGCCATCAAAGTCAAGCTAATACAAAAAAGGCCAAATTGATAGGTCAGCACACCCATTCCATGCTATTTAACTACACTTTCAACATTATATACAAGATAGCCTCATTTTTAATACTTTGAGACACCCATCTGAAACAGCACAATGATTCCTCTTAGAGTACCACAAGTCACGACCAGAATTGGTACAGAAGAAGGTAGAGTAGGCACCTTGCAAAGAGGTACTATTGATCTTATTCTCCTTAAACTCTACCAGCCAACTAACTAGTAAGGGGAAAGAACATATTAGTTCTGGCATTAAAGTTCTTGATCCATAATTAACAACGCTACATAATTGACGTAGATTGATAAAGACCTATTTGATAAAAATCGAATAGGCTAAACTCTGCTTCATATTGATAGAAATAAAAAAGATAGCCTGAATCAACCAATCTGGTCATGGATAAAAGAAATTAGCTGGTGTTTTCAATTCATATAATCTAATTCTAATATAATTGGTTGTCTCTAGTAGATTTCATTCCATTCCAACCAACACCGATCAGTCTCATATGGACTGGCTGTGACAACCATTCATAGCAAAGAAAAAAAAAAACAAATCAGTATATCAGTCCTGTCCCAAATAAACCAGGAAACCGTGGAATACAAATTAGTTCATTGATGATCAGTTTAATAAGATGTTAAACATCAGGTCCATCTCAATGCTCTTCAATCTAATGACCGCATGCTTATGATATGCATATACTTGAGAAGTGTTTTGTGTCAAGTGAAAAGAACATTATCTTACATAGTTTGATTGTCTGAGGTCTATGAGGTTAACATCATGTGTTTTTGTGAGCACTAGCCATCACTTATATCCAAAAGATCTGAAGGCAAAAAGACATTGGAATCCAATATAAGTTTATATGCATTGCATTCTAACACTTGGAATGCTACATTCAAAAATTAAGCATGAAGTCCCATATTGCATGTTTATTCCATTGAAGATAATTTTCATAAAAAAGAAAGACCACTCAAATTTCATTGTCAATATCAAACAAGATAAAGAGGACCAATTAAGAAAGCATGTCTTTCATCAACAGAAAAGCAAATGCAAAAAAGGTTCATGAGAGCTTGACCAGTTCATTTCTTTGAAAAGGACACTGATATTAATGAGTTAATCAAAGCAAGCACTATGCACAGATATATTTTTCCTTGTCATTGTACGATGTACATGAACTGTACCATCAGATGCCATATTGAGAGAAACAACACCCTAAAACCCTAAAGGTGAAGTATAATGAGTCATCTCACCAGGTATAGAATAACCTAATAATCTCAACAACTACAAGGCAACAAAACAACAGATTCATAAGTCAAATCAAAGTAACAAAAAAGAACAGTCATCAGTAAGGATCTATACCTGAAGCAAGATTTTTAACCTCTCAAGTGGAGCAACAGCTGTCCTTGATCTGCAAAAGCATTCATAAATAACACATATCACATGCGAAAGTTGTAATCTTACACAATTATAAGATACCAAATTTTAATATGAATAAATAAAGAAAAAATTAACACCTCAGTAACATTACAACTAATAAAGTAATGCAAGAAGGACACTATTTATTATAGACATAGGAATCCATTGCTTGAGGTGGTGGCATATGATTAAAGGAACACAATTCTCCATTGTTTTGTCAAAGTAGCAGTCTTCCGTAAAAATATGTTTAACTGAAGATGCATAATATAAAAAACCAACAGGGAAAGTGGAAAATAAGACGAATGGATAAACAATCCAAAGTAGGCCTTTTAGTCCAAAAATTCCTCCACGAGTGAGAATAACACATATCTATGCTTAAAAACACACAGTTTGTTTTACATATTTCAGTATTGAGCACTAATGTGTCATCAGTAAGAATCCTATGTTGCATAGCTATTTATGAACTTTTATGATCAAATTGGTAACCAAACAAGAAACAGTGTCCAAAAGTACCTTACAATATTTCAAATCAAAAAAAATTTCATTCAACTACTTCACAAAAATATTTAGTCACGATGCTTCAAAAAAAGCAGTTGTCATTGAAGTCCCAATCCAACTAAAATTTAATCCTTATAGTCCAACATCCACTTATGCAAATCTTGTTTAGAGTATTGAATAGTGGCTATTAATACTGTATCCCCAATCTCAATAATAATAATGGAAATCATTAAGCACTGAAACAGAAGTCTATTAGACAACTTAAGCAAACTAAAGTAATGTATTATTGAGTAAAAGAATGGAAGATGACCTAACCTTCACTATTTTTCCTGACCTGATTAGCAATCCTTCACGATCTTACTATAATGTTTGAATTAATAACCTAGTTGCTTGCAAAATACTAACCACGAACTCATGATCACTAGACCCCACCAACCCCCCCCCCTCTCTCTCTCTCTCTCTCTCTCTCTCTCTCTCTCTCTCTCTCAAACCATGATCTGCATGATATTTAAGTGATAATATTTGCCTTTCAAATCACCGTAGTATATGATCCAGATCATTAAAATTGGATCTGTAATCTAGGTAATTATGTCTTGCAATAGTAATTGCAATGATACTGCCGTTACCATACCATGACCACAATGTTCCACATTCTGGATAATCATGGCTGGTAACAAAATCAACAAAAATTAAAAACTAATTTAGCATAACACCACCTAATTGTCCCGAGTAGTCAGATCTAGCCATCCAAATTCATCTATCAAGATTGTCAAATGACACTGACTAGTACTGTGTTTGTTACGTGTTGGTGTATGCAACCTGCATGCTAATGATGATCAGTATATGTCATTCATCTAATCAAGCCCTACATTCTAACATTGTTATGGTTTTATCCGCATTTACAGAAAGATTAGGAAACTAATATGAAGTTTGACCAAATATAGGTAATGGCATCAAATGTCAAACATTACGAACATACCCCCATTTCCCTGATAATTCTACATCTGAAGCCAAAAGTCGGAAAGGTTGGTTTTCATGCTCACTACAACAACTAGGATCTCAAGAATCAAGCAATCCATAAATAACTAACAACTAGTCGAGCAGGCATCAAGACCTAAGCGAGGATCAAAAACAACCCAAGCAGACAACCAAGATTTCAAGTTTTACCCAAAATGGGGGAAAAAAAAAAAAGAGAGAAGACGGCAATTCTCAAGAAAGAGAACAGGACGCGTGAATTTGATGAAGGAAGAGTCTCAAGAAACGGAGATCCGGAGGACTCACACTCCTCCCGCGACGCCTCCGGCGACGAGGGACTTGCAGATGCTGAGGATCGCGTGCCCGGGAGCCTTGACGCCCTCCCTCGCGAGCTTCGCCTCCTCGGCAAGGTTCACGATCGTCGTCACCGCCGAATCCCCCGTGCTCTTCCCCACCACATCCTCCGACGCCATCAAACCCTACAGCGAGATCGGATCGGCCGAAACCCTAACTAGGACCAAGGAGCGAGAGCACGCGTCTTCCCAGGCGAGAGACGGGAGGAGACGGATCAGGCGGCGGCACCCGCGGCTTTAGGGCTCCGGGCGTTCGGTTTTGTATGGCGACACTTCACAAGCAGAGAGAGTGAGAGAGGAATCGTAAGATGAAGGCGATGCTTTAATTGGCTATGGGGAAAGAACACCTCTTCTCGTCTTCCACCTACCCGACGAGATACCCTCAAAGAAAAACGATAGATCGACATGTGGTTTCGCGGGGGCCACTATTTATTCAATAAAAATGCGGGTAGATGTTGCCAGAAGGGCAAATGAGTGCAAGAGGTAATTGCCGGGACTCATGCAGACCCGTACTTGCGGATGGCCAAAAGCCGACCGGCGGATCGCGTGATGAAGATCAAATTACGGAATTAGCCCCCAAGAATCTGGATGAGTAGTACGTGGTGACGAAATCGCATCGTGTTCCTTCCGAAGGCAAAAAACAAAAAACAAAATAAAAATGTTTTTGTTTTCTTCTGTTTCTTGCGTTCTGGGCCAGTAATATCCCGAGGATATACAGTCAGTCATCCGAAAACACATGCCATATGTTTCTTCTCAAAACAAAACCGGAAGAAAAAAACAACAATCATTTTCACGTTATCGCTTGCAGTCGAAGGTGGCAGAACGGCTGGTGACATTACAGGACAAGTGGAAGCACGTATCTGGTTCTCATGTCAACAGTGCCCACCAATTCCTTGGTTGCTCCGGAAGCATCTGTTCTCCAACTCTCCTTGGCCTTACGTTACTCATAATTATTGGAGGTTGAGTTTTCAGATTGTGACAAGTATTTTATTTTATTTTATTTTATTTATTTATTTATTTGATGGGCCAAATTGGGCCTCGATTGAGGAAGTGGGCCTCGATTGAGTATGCTTACACCACGTAAATGCTTGAGATATTATTAGCCAATGCATGTACAGGACCAAGTCCAATCATTTTACGTGGTGTTCTTGTTGTCAGGCATGCAGACACGTCTCACCACGTATTGCCAGTGGATGGTCGAGAAACGCCAACGCCGATCAAATGGCCAGTCCACATTGCTTGCACCGTTGAGTCCTTTTTCTTTTCTGTGACTTGGAAGCCAGAGATAATGTCTCAAGAAGGAAATGTTGATACAGAGAGAGAGAGAGAGAGAGAGATGATGAAGACGTGAACTCCATCGTGGAAGCAGGAGTGGATAAGTTTAGAGAAAGCTTGGCCGCCACAGTTGCAACTGAGTCAAGTGGGAAATATAGAAAGAAAGATGTAGAAGAAGAGTCGTAGTCGTTTAGAATGCCTATACGTGCCATAAAGGCGTCGTCTTCTCCTTCTGCCGTGCTGCAAGCCATTATCGAGTACGCTTGCGGCCGCACATGGACAACGTGCAGCCTCGATGGATGAACTACTTCGCCTCTTTTGCAATAGATTAGTCACTCGGAAGAAGACAAGCTCGTGCATGCAGTTGGATGACGACAATGCTTGTTTTCTTTAGTGCGAGTTGCCCTTTCCGTTCACAGAACACAGTAGCAGGTTCTTTCTTGGCTGTCCGCCTTGTTGTGATCAGAAGCGTATAGTTCCAACCGGTGGATCATATAACTGATCATACGGTAGCAGGAGAAAAGGACAAGCAAATGATTGGGAAATGTGAACTGGTCTCCGAGCAACACGAAGATATGAACACACGATACAAGGAGTAACATGTCATGCGGGAAACTATCCTATCACTGCCTGGCTAGAAGTGGATTTGGGTATCAAGTGGGATCAAGTGATGCATGTTGATCACCAAAAAGTGCAGCTTTTTCTGTTCTTTCTTCACCACTGATATCTCAGAAGAAATTTTGCAGACAGACTGTCTGATTTCACAAGTTTCTTTCACCAGCAAATAAGAAAAATGTTTCATTGATATTAACCACTGAAGCATGTTTCTTTCGCAATTTCCAGGATCTACTAAATGATCACTGTGGAGCAAAACTCTGCAGCTTAAGTGTGGCCTGCCACTGCCCACACCTTTGATTTCTTCCTTGCAACTTTAATGTTGGAGATGCTGATCAGTAGTAGCCCACTTTAGAGGCCAAATCTTTGTCTTTGCTTTTGCAAGTGATAATGCCCTCCACACAGGCGTTGGAACCTCGATGACATATCCCCCACACTTGGGTGATGATTCTTTCAGTGTCGTTTCAATGGTCTTCAGACTATGCTTCCACTAGGACTAAGTGCTTCCATGCTTCTGGAGCATGGCAATTTCCTTGGACCACCTCACCAAAAGCTTGTAGGCCACCAATCTAACAAAGGTTTAGCAAGCTAAAACAGTTCAATCTATTTGTACTTTGCCTATATACTTTATGAGTCATGCTATTTGTTTGGCATTCTCTTTGATATCAAAACCACCATCAGAGACCAAAAGAAAAATGGAGGACCCCTACTTGATTTGGTAGATAGCATCAATAATCAATCAAAAACATTCTTGACTCCAAGCTCACACCACAGTGAAGATTTGTGCAATGTAGCAGTCAAGAGTCAACAATAAGAATTGATGAGGTTTTTTTTGTCTTTGACAAGGCATCATTCTCCACCAGTTGTAATCCTCTCTCTCTCTCTCTCTCTCTCTCTCTCTATATATATATATATATATATATATATATATATATATATATATATAGGTGTATCTTTTGATTAGTTGAACTCAGAATCAAATACCAGAACAAAAAAAAATCAAGATAATAAGAGAGAGAGAGAGAGAGAGAGAGAGAGAAGGAATCTTCCTAATGCCCAACATACTTAGAGGGTCTCTTCATCACAAGTCAATTCCGACAAAAAAGACATGAGAAAAGCAAAACATATTAGTCATTTCAGCATTCACAAATTGTATTTGGTCCCATTTGGATTCCATGGCTCTCTCTCTCTCTCTCTCTCTCTCTCTCTCTCTCTCTCTCTCTCTCTCTCTCTCTCTCTTAAACCTACTTCAACCACACTCTTTGGCAAAATCTCATATTTAAAGATATTTTGCATCATTTTGTTTGTGGTTGGAGTAGGGTAATTGGCAACAGAGAGCATTAACAAAAGGAGCAAGTAGGGAAAACATGTGCACTTTGGTAGGGGAAACTTTCAATTACCAGTGAGAAGTCTTCAACTCTTATCTAATAATCAACTCGACTAATGATGATAGCCTGGTCACAAAGGTCTTTGCAGATTCCTAGTTCATTTTCTCTCTCTTATTCTTGAGACAAAGATTAGTAATACTTACAAGGAAAGATATCTTCCCTTGAGGTCTCCAAACTTCCGCATCAGACACTGTTCCCATAACAAGACAGATATCAATGCTACAGGACATTAAACGTGAAGACTAAACACTTAAGTTTAATGGCAGTGTCACTGCTGATGGTAGATTACTTGTCCTCTCCACCCCAATAAGAAAAACGTACACGCCGTGTCTTCTGCAAAGGCTGTATCCTTTCCGTATGGCAATACCCACTGTTCACCATCAAACAAAAGTGTTCATAAAGCTCGTGCTGTGGACTGAGCCAATAAGATAATAGCACGTCAAGAATCTCACAGTGGAACGGAGCCTTGACCGATTCCGTCCAAGACTTCTGGAACCATATTTGCACAGAGTCAATGCTGCTTGCGGCAGAACAGTGTCTTGGTTTTTGTGTTTTTGGGGAACTGCATAGAAGCTCTGTAAATGATAAATATAGGTGTCCATACTCGATCTACTATTGACCGAAATGATCGGAGTTGACTTTGCATCATCTTTTTTTTTTTTGTTGCAATTTTTAGCTATTATTTTGGTGATAATATGTGCCATTTACTTACACATTTAGAGTTCAAGATTTTATTTTATGATTTTATTATACATAAAATTATACCTAATCACTTATTTTAGAATTTAAAAATATTTTTATAAATTTTTAATCCTAAAATATTGATCTCATAGTGATAATGATGTACCTAATTTATTTATCCAGGCTTTGAAACATTATCCTATAGATCTCAAACATAAAATATAACACTAATAATTTTACATAAAAAATATTTATTTAATTAGTTAATCATATATTTTTCTCACACCTAAGTTGATTTACTTGACTCACTTACTTTATAATTCAAAACCTTTGGATCTCTTTTATCTTTTTTATTCTTGTTGGATGACTTTTGGGTTATTGAGGATATACTTTGGTTTGATATGGAGGCAAACATCTTTCATTGCTATAGTTTTATGGGTCTTATGAGGCTTGTAATAATACTATTAATAATTTAATATCTTATTTTTTTAGTTTATTTTTAAAATAATTTTATATATTTATGTTATAACGAAGTCCATTGAACCTACCACAAATGTTAGTCACTGTCTTTATCACATTAAGCGAGAAAAATCAACTCTTGGTTGGTCAAATTAAATTATGATGGTTCTTGAAACCATGACAATGATAATAGTATTAGCATTGTTGCTCGATGTGATGATATTTTTATTTTTTTAGTTATAAGTATCTTTAGAAACGAAGAAACGAGACAGTAATAATTACGATGCTTGATGGATATATAAGTAAATAAACTCTATAGGGGAGAATTTTTTATGATTTATATTTTTTGATTTGCTATAAGGTGGATGGGATTGTTTCCTCAGTAATAAAGTATTTTTTTTTAGAAAACCTTATTTAGTAAGCTTTATGCCTAAAATATTAGTTTGACTTATTTTGCCCTATATTGAAAACTTCATCATATAAATTTTGCACGAATCTTACAGTAATTGTCTCACTTGAAAAAAGAGACATCATATAAAAAATTCACTAACCGATTTTTCTTTTTTTTTTCTTTTCATTAACCAGTAAATCTATATCGGATCTTCTAAGCAATAATTATTACAAAAATACTAACATTAGGAGGAATTGGTAGTATTAATAATAATACTTTTCTCAAAATGGAAGTGATTTTTGCGTGTGTCAGCTGCCAAAATGGAAATAATAATAATAATAATAATAATGGAAGAGATCGTAGCGCTGATGTCCGGTTGGGCTGACACGATGACGTCTTTCCCCAACAGTGTCCTTTACAGCCCCGAATGATTCGATCTCCATTCAGCTCAGTAAGTGAGCGACGCGGCGTGGTCTTCGTGTGGGCTGTGGGATCTGCTTCCCCATCCTCGCGCTATAAATACGTAAGCTCCCTTGCGTCGATGGAAGCAGGCGGTGAGGCGCAAAGCAGCATAAGAAAGCCATCCTTGTTGGAGATAAAGGTGAGAGCTTGGTGGTGCTCGTAAAATATTCCTTTTGGCTTTGTTTCTTTCCGTTGGCCTTTCTTTCGTGAGGAATCGAGCTTGGCTGTCGAGGTGGCGCAAGATTCCTTTGTATGTTATTGTTTAGTGTAGAGGCGACGGATAGGGTGGGGAACAGGGTAGAGGGGCGGCTCTTGGCGGGGGGGGGGGATTCTTCTTGGAACGACTGGTTTTGGTGGGGCTGATGGTAAGGTTCCAAAGGCGATTTCTTTGATGGTTATGATGCCTGCGGTCTCAAGTCTGCGGGTTTTTTTGGCTTCTCTCCATACTTGCTGCTTGAGATTAGGTTGGATTCGTGTGGCTTTTCTTGGTGTCTCTTTCTTCCATCTGTTCTTGTTCCAACCTACCTTTCGGTACCAAAAGATTGTGGGAATCTTCGGGTTGCCTTTTTCTGATCTGCTGGCTGTCAAGTTCTCCTTTCCCATCCTATCTTCTTGTCAGGATGGATTAAAGAAGCGGTCTTTCCACTTTTAGATCTTTAGTTTCTTCTCCTTTTTTTTTTTTGGTTTCTTCTTGCATTTCTTCCTCTCTTCCTTGATAGAAATTTATTATCTTTGCTTCTTTCAGCTGCTCTTCCTCTGCCGCCACGTTTTGCAGTTAATATAATTCACCTGGGAAAGAAACCTTTCGCTCTCCTACTTGGAATTTGTTACTTAGAACATCTAGTTGCTTTTCTGCCGTCTAAATCTTTTATTTCGAATTGGGTTCTTAGTTCGCTTAAAGATTCAGATGCTTCGCTCGCTACTAAAATGGCCTTGTTTTCTGCTCTCCACATGAGCTTTCCTCGTTTCCAGCAGTGACTTTGTAGGTTTCCTCTGCAACTTCTGCGAGGCTTTGGCGGTACTACCCGAAAAGATGAGAGTTTTTAGCCTCGAGAACGTGATAGACGAATTCGAAGCGCTCACGAAGGACGCTGGTCGGCTCCAGAGAGCAACCCTCCGAAAGATTCTCGAACAAAATGCTGAAGCAGAGTACTTGCAGAACTTAGGCCTCGGAGGAAGAACCGACCCCGAGAGCTTCAAGGCCTGTATCCCTTTGGTCACTCACAGCGACTTGGAGCCTTACATCCGGAGGATTGTCGATGGGGACACTTCTCCCATTCTCACGGGGAAGCCTATAACTTCGATTTCGCTCAGGTGACGGCCTCCCACATGTGCCTCTCTTTTCTATGTCGCTTTTATGGTGTCTGGTCTTGCTAACTTCCGAGAATCTCGTTCGACTTGCCGCAGTTCTGGGACGACGCAAGGGAAACCCAAGTATTTGGCGTTCAACGACGAGCTCGTTCATTCCACGATGCAGATATATCGGACTTCATTCGCGTTCAGAAACAAGTATGGATCTTGAACCTCACTGCTGCTAATGCAAGTTTGTTGGTTCCGGAGTGGTCTATTTGGTGTCCATCTTCTTCTTTGGCTCACTTAGTGGGAAAGCTGAGCTCTGTCTAATGATCGTTTTGGTACTCCATGTCTCCTCATGACCGAACGTTTGTTTGCAGAGAGTATCCAGTCGGCAATGGAAAAGCTCTGCAGTTCATTTACAGCAGCAAGCAGGTAAAAACCAAAGGCGGACTCACTGCCACAACAGCTACGACCAATGTCTACCGAAGCGAACAGTTCAAGCGCACGATGAAGGACATCCAATCTCAATGTTGCAGTCCCGACGAAGTCATATTTGGTCCAGACTTCCAGCAGTCCTTGTATTGCCACCTCCTGTGTGGGCTGATCTACTCGGACGACGTGCAGATCATATCCTCCACCTTTGCACACAGCATAGTTCATGCTTTTCGAACATTTGAGCAGGTGTGGGAGGAACTATGCACGGACATTAGAGGAGGAGTTCTGTCGGGCAGAATCACTGTTCCATCCATACGTGCAGCTGTTTCTAAGCTTTTAAGCCCCAATCCTGCCCTGGCAGACTCCATACACAGCAAGTGTTTGAGATTAAGCAACTGGTATGGTGTGATCCCAGAGCTTTGGCCAAATGCCAAGTATGTCTATGGAATTATGACTGGATCTATGGAGCCATACTTGAAGAAGCTTAGGCATTATGCAGGAAGCCTACCCCTCATGAGCGCTGACTATGGGTCCTCAGAAGGATGGATTGGTGCTAATGTCAATCCTAGTCTACCTCCTGAGTCTGCTACCTTCGCAGTACTTCCCAACATCGGCTACTTCGAGTTCATCCCTTTGCAGAAACCTGAGGGGCAAGAGCTGGAGCACTGTGTCTCGACCATTCACTATATTGAAGCTGAACCAGTTGGCCTGACTGAAGTTGAAGTTGGCAAAGAGTATGAGATTGTTGTTACCAATTTTGCAGGTATCTGCGCTCCATCATCCTCATTTATCTATTTTCTTACAGTTCTTTAGCAGTTCTAAATTCTAGTGATGGAAAATCCAAGGACAATAAAATCACTTTTTTAACCAGCAGAAAAGACTACTGTGATTGCTTGACATCAGCAATTTAGATTTTGAAGTAGCTCAACTTACACTGGTCATTCTACCTGCAAGAAGATCAGTGGGAGTTTGAAAAAAGCTGCTGAATTTTTTTATTTTAGACTATGACAGAATATAACAAATGAAAGATGAACTGTTTCTTGGAGCCAATTGGTTAAATGCTCTTCCTCAAGGCAATGAGCATGCACTGCAGAGTCAATCCCCTGGCATTTCTATTCTCTTGTCCCTTGTAGACCATTCTCTATTCTAGTGATTGGAGAATATGCATAGTACTCATTGATTGATAGTTTGGTATGGCAGGCCAAATTGATTGATTGATTGATGATGTAGTCTCATAAACTATGTTCTGCCTGTTCTGGCTAGTCTGTTAGCTTTGTCTGAGACCTAATGGATGTAATGGTGTTCTTCCTATTAGTCAAAACTTGATAGTGTTTGAAGGTTGATTGAAGTAGTAGATTCATTGTTTGCTCATTCTACCACTGCCTTATTAAACTCTTCTATTGGCTACTAATTGTCCATCTCTGAGCTGTTTCAGCTCACCAAACGGACAGAGTCTGTCTCCTAAGACATGCTAAACAATTAGGAGCTAAAAACTATAATTTAGATTATATAACTCTTCCACTTATTGTACAGCTTTCAATCATGATGGTGACTTGTATGAGTGATGAGTTTAGTTGTTCTAATGCTCAGAATGGATGAGGACAAAGATAGATGATGGGTTGATATAAAGCAAGCAATCTTGGTTTACTCTCCTCGTTCTCTGTCTTATATGTAAATAGCTTCTTATGGTCTTGATGTTCATGTCGCAATGAATGTTCTACCAAGGCCTCAAAAAGAAACTTGCTTTGTTGATGCAATCAATCCATGGCAGGTTTATATCGGTACAGATTGGGAGACATAGTAAGGATCGCCGGGTTTCACAACTCCACACCAGAGCTTCAATTCGTGTGCAGAAGAAGCCTAGTGCTGAGCATCAACATCGACAAGAACACCGAGAAAGATCTGCAGTTGGCGGTGGAAGCAGCAGCCAAGCTGTTGGCCGAAGAAAAGCTGGAGGTGGTGGACTTCACCAGCCATGTGGACACCTCGACGGAGCCCGGACACTACGTGATCTTCTGGGAGTTGTGCTCGGACGCCACCGACGAGGTTCTCCGCAGCTGCTGCAGCTGCTTGGACCTGTCCTTCCTCGACGCCGGCTACGTCGGATCCCGAAAGGTGGGTGCCATCGGACCTCTTGAGCTTCGTGTGGTGCGCAAGGGAACGTTCCAAAAGATCTTAGACCATTACCTCGGCCTTGGGGCTGCCGTGAGCCAGTTCAAGACGCCGCGCTGTGTCGGCGTGTCGAACAGCATGGTCTTGCAGATCCTGTGCAGGAATGTCACAGGGTGTTACTTTAGTACTGCTTATGGCACGTAGAACTCTAATTCCCATCCTGTAATGCGAACTATGTTTCTGTAATCCTGTTGGCTTCCTTAACATAGATCTACTGGTATTTCTTATCCGACTGTCTTCCTGATAACAGAGAGATTTCCTCAACTGCATATCAGATGAGATTTCCTCAACTATACGAGGCAATCTCTCTGCTCGTGCTTTTCTTCTTTCTCTCATTTTTTCATGGTATCAGAGCGAAAATTGTGAGGAGCCATCACTGCTATTGCAGCACTCCTTATCGAGTCGACGTCGAGAAAAATTCTTACTGTCCGACATCACACCGTTGCCAAATTTCTCCTTGTATGCGGCAGTCCCCCCTCTCCAGATCCTAGGCGGAGCAGCCCCCCCACTGGTCGCCCACAATCGGTCGTTCGACAGCACTTGACCAACACTTGGTCGATTCTTCGCAATCACATGATCGATTTGCATCTAGCAACGTAGCACCATGCGACATGTACCTGATACCTATGTGTCACATGGTTGATGTGCACTCGATACTTACATGTCCAACACTTCGATATCACGTAGGATGATGACATCTCAATATCACATGGCCAAATCGATTGAATCATTATTGTATCATCACACTTGAAGTGACATGATCATAATCAGACAAACAAATTATTGCTCCTCATAACTGACATTGATTACTTGAGTAATGATCCTACCACCAAGGTGCATTCCTCGCACACTTGAATACAATTTTAAGGCTCTTTTAGAATTCTTTAAATCTCTTGCATTGTATTTTCCCAATCTCTCTATCAGGGTCAACAAGAGAGTGATTTGCTAAGGTACCTCCAAAACAAATCTTCTCATTCGGATAGTTAGCTAAGGAGTTTGAATTTAGTTTTATTGACTAGAAACTCCCAAATAAGTCTATGTCTTCTCTAGCCATCCAACAAGAAGATAAGGAGATATTGGCAAGCTATACAAAGAGAGTTTATGACAAAGTGAGGATGGTGTCGGACCTAAGTTTGTCCATCCTCATCAATGCTTACATCAACAGTCTTCAATCATTTAGGTTCTTTTGGTCAGTTATCACTCAACTTTTGGCCACTTATTCGGAGTTGCTATAAGAAGTTAAATGGCACATTGTGGCCGAATTCCTTATTGTTTGGAAGAAAAAAGTTGGAGTCAAAGAAGCTAGTAAAGGAATAAAGGACTCTATGGTTGTATCATGTTGACCGACCCTTGAATGAAAGGCTAAGGGGAGATTGAATCTCTCAACAATCAGAGTTTACTCTTCTGAATACCTCCCATACGTAAGTGTTAATACAAATGAAGGAAAAAAAGGCTCTCACACCCTATGACTTCTGAGAGCCTCGCCAATGAATAGAAACTGATCCAAGTTCTATCGGTTCCACTAGGATCATGCACATGACATGAAAAATTGATAAATACCTAAAATATATAAGACATCCCTAAGGTTGTGAGAGCTTATTAAGCGATAAGTCATTATAATTGTCAATAACCCCATGCTTGGAGCCAATAGAATCTCAAACTAAGATATTTTAAGGTCAATGGTGATCCACCCATTATGTTTAAGGAATAGGAAGCTAAGCATCTCGATCCCAAACATAATAACATCCTAGTCATCTCCTTAAGGATGACTAACGTGTTGGTAAAGAGGATCCTAATTGATATTCTCTACTTTGTTATCATCTAAAAGTTCAACTTAACTACAAAGTGTTAGAAAATCTGGGGCAACATCACATGCGCAACAAAAGAATAGAAAATAAAATCATAGAATTTTTCGCATAAAAGAATGTCTCGTTGTCGTGTAATGATTAGTGTGCAAAAATATGTGAAACCAAAAAACTATGCATACAAAAAAGATTGTATTACCTAAGGAGATCATATATCCTTGAATTCTTATAAATCTATTAGAGAGAATGAATGAGGTCAATTGTATCTTCTCTAGCGGTGATTTACACAACAAGGGCTGAAAACGCTCCTCAAATCGCTGCTCAAATCTCCCCTTTTCGAACACCACACAATCAAGATTATTGGGTCTCTATCAAATAATTTTTTATTTGTTCTTATTGGATCTCATCCATAAGATCTAATAATTCATGAGCTTATTGGATATCCAATAAGATAGGGGCTCCAACAGATATCTCATATCCGAAACTTTATTCATCATAACACCTTCTATATGTGTGTGATCCTCTAGGCCCAATATTGAGCTGATTATGAGTCATACATGTTAGAACTCATTCTGGCTCAATGTTGAGTCATCAACTACGAATGTATTAGGTCATTATGTCGTAGTCCACAAACGATATAGGGAATTCAATCAATTGGACTTATTTGTCCTTAATTACTAAGTACTTATAGCCCCTTATCTATCTAATATCCGAGAGACCATATACCGGGTATGATACTGTTAGGCCTATACGATTTCTACTCGAGTCTCATTCTAATCAGATTCTTCTATAGAACTCTTTCTTTCTTAATCTAAATGATCCTAATCAGGGATTTGCTTGAGCAAGAACATATAAGATATTCCTCTTATGACAAAAGAATGGAGGATCCTATATCGATACTCGATAGCTCTTGTAAGGTTGACTGCCACTCCCAATGACAAGCTGTGGTAGATCTGGAACTTTTAGGTATATAAGTTCGATAGCAAAGAGTAGAGCACTCTTATAGGACATTTTCGATATCTCAAGTCTAAGGATTAAATACACCATTAGGACGATGGAATCATTGTTTGACAATGAGGTATCATCAATCGTCCATCATTTCGTAAACGGATCAATTAGTGAACTCATTCTTCAATGAGCACCTACATTGTATCCCTAGTGTCTCCACACAAGTAGCTATAAGATTAGTCATCTCCATCGCATGAATGAGTATACAGTACATCAGTCTGTTCGGTTATCTCAATGTCCCTCTTGAGTAACTTATGACCGAGATTATTTAGGGTATGTGTTTAAAGGCGAATCGATCTCATTATCGTGATCTCATCACAATCCAATTCTCATTGCACAAATCTATGTATATATATATATATATATATATATAGTAAGAAAATATAATAATAATAAATAAAAAAAATTGTGTGTCATATCACTTATATCATCACTCATATGATTGACTTGCAGGACACCTATGACAAGCACAAATGACTTATAGTATATCTCCTCAATACTTACTAACTTTATTGGAGACTCTATTATGCCAGATCGATCTATTTGTTACATTTACGTCAAACAACTATTTGAAGATGATAAAAACTAGATAACTAATGGTATAAATGTTCCATCCACATATAACTCTATTGTTAGATAACTACATTGTACTATAATTCATAAGCTGAGCTAAGTGCTGAAAAGTTTGAAGTTATCTAATGGTCGAATGATCTGAATCATCCGAAACCTATATAAAGTGCCTCGAAAGCATGAATAGAACGAATGAAAAGGCCCCACTATTTATAGTGGTCGAATAACCCTTTGGTACTCGGCCACCGAACTACCCATCGCCTGACGGTTGGTTCAACTAATAAGTGTTATGGAAACACACCATTACTCAAAGGGCAATACATGTTTCGAAATCTCAACGGTTCAATGAATCACCACATGGATGCCTTCTTATGAAAGGTGACATGATCGTGATGTCCGACCATCATAATGGGACTTCCAAAAATCAAATCCAGCTAGATTCGATGAACTACAGAAATGTCATGCCCATTGGAGTTTGGGACAGAAACGACGCACACATACATACAGGGAGACTATCGCTCGAGACCGAGTTGACCTACGAGCCAACCCTATGAGTCAACCCTCGAAATAATCTTGAAAGAAACTGACATGATAAGTTATGTCCCGTAGGACTCTAATTCCCATAATCCTGTCGGCTTCCCGAATCTATTTAGTGTCTCCGTGAATCTTCTTCACGACTGAACAAAGATGCAGAATCTTCGGGCCTTATCCTTGCTGAAAACATTGCTTAGTACGTACGTCTTGCGTTGGTGTTCTACCCGTGTCTCATCAGTTACACTATTGTTTGCAGTACGTCTGGCTCTTTTTGGTTCTTCTGCATGGACGAAACAGTGTAAATAGATTCTCTTTGTTCCTTTGTCTGCCCCGGTTTTACTCTCAGCAACGACACAGGATGAATCTCACAGCGAGTATTATTAGTTCCAAATCCACCTTACCGAATGCTCACGTTTGGTGCAGGAGACCAGGGGATCGAAGTGACGCACCATTGATCCACGGTTGCCGACCCTACAAGGAGACAACTCCACGCGACATGAGCCGACGCCGACACCGGCAGAAGCCGGAAAGATGCCATCGACGTGTTCGGCTGCATGGCCGGCCGTCCCTGTCGTGCAAACTTGTGTGGCAACGATCGCATGGAATTGTCTGCACCGTACTCCTCAACAGTGCCGTGATGGCGACGATGTCCATGATTTGACGTTGGCCACTGTTTTCTCTACCCAATTTTCCGCCTTCATCATCGGCATTTAAGACTATCGAGATAAATTCCTGAGAATTATTCGGTTTAACTCGTTATAATTATCGATAACTCCTTTACGATTCAAACGATCAGTCTAAAACCGAGTAAATCTAGCATTTGACTGGAAAGATGAAACGAGTACTACTCTCGGTGAGCAATAAATATTGAATTCATTGCACGTAGCTCTGAAGGCGATTGTGGGCTCCGCCTCATAAGAACCGGAGCCGTTGACTTGGTGTCATTAACGCAGAAGCTTTCATGACTGTACCCAATTAAAACGACATGAAACAGAAGAGAGAGAGAGAGGAGAGAGAGAGAGAGAGAGAGGAGAGAGAGCATTGATTGCTCTATCACATTTGCTGTCCCTGCAAAATCTTTTCCTCATATGGTGGAAACTAGACACATCGGTGCGGTTTACCCGATTAGATCACGTTTGACCGGTTTCAGTAGGAGAATTAGGCAGCACCAGCACATACTTCTCGATTAATTCTCGATCATAGAGCAATGTTTTTAGTGTCTCATTGTCCTTTCACAGTCATCCATCAGTCATTTATGATCATCCAAAACAATTCTCATAGTTACTTAACTTAAAAGATCGTCATTGAATTTCATCGTTATCTCTATTATCGTGGATCATTCTTTGATCTCTCGGTGAATTATAATAGGTTCTGATTTCCTATCTTGCTGCTACTGCCTAAGCATCGTGTATAATTCCTTCTCTCGGATGACAAAACCTAAGCTACTACAAAGAGGACGCAGAATAGCATCTATTAAATGTCTAATTTCAAACAATTCTAACTATCTGATATAGGAACTGAGGAGAAAAGATTCACCAATCCGCGTCAACTCCTAATGTTCAGAGGAGGGGGAGCAATTGACCATGCTGGAGGCTACTAGAATGAGGGGCTCAGTGGATTCATTATGATGTATATGGAGTAATAGATAATGACACCATTACACCATTCTCTATATGGATTAAACCTTTTCTATTATTTCTGATTATGATAAAATATTGTCCAATTCCGAGAGGGTAAGAGACACGAGATAAGATACGATTCAATGATTTGGAAAATTCAGAATTCATCAAAATTAAGGTTCTCTCAAATTTAAAATTTGACCAAATCAAGATGGTCAAAATTTAAATATGATTAATAAAAATTATGACTAAGTCAAAATTAGTCAAAGTGTCAAAATTTGAGTTGATCGAGTCTAAATCGATTAAAAAATCAGATTTAATCAAACTACATGTACCCTAATTTGATCAACATCTAATTTAACTAAATTAGGTCAAAATGCTTCTACGAAAATCCTAAGCCGTCGCGCGGCTTCCTCATCGCCATCATTCATCGTGCCATCACATAGCCCCCCGCCACACCCGATATCTGTTGTCGAACACTGTAGCAACATAGGTAATCCATCACTTGTATTCCCGTCTGTAGGATAATCCCCTAATGCGAGATTAATAAGCTTTTTTCCTTCAAAAAACAAAAAAAAATTGACATTCCTTCAAAAGAGACGAGTGGGCTTAAATTGGGCCCGATGATGAACGGTCAAGTATGGGTCGGGCTGAGACGCTATAGTGACCAGATGGAGAATGATTTGAATCCGATCCAACAAAAGGTCAAGATTGATCGACACACGGACGGCCAAGATTACCATAAGAAGACTACGGATGAATCTTAAAGTGCCCGTAACATTTCTTCATGCACGTCAAAGTATGCAATGCGCGAGTTGGAATTGCTTGATACTGTACAACATATGTCGTACCCTTTCTTTTCCGGAGGCCACTAGAGATGGAGAGGAGACGACTCCCCTTTGCGATAATTGGATCCAATTGATCCACATGGAAACTTTAACGTGCCACGAAAATTCCTCAAATCCGAGTGGTCGCCGAGCCCTCTACGCGGTCCGATGGGCCCCGCTGGCACTAGATACGCCGGAAATATCCGTTCGCTTATGAGCGTCGGCCACGTGTATCCGACGCCATCCACGGGTCCTCCCTGCATCCCCAAACATATCTGGCCGCCCGCCCCGCCCCGCCCCGCCCCGCCCACTCCCTAGTGCTGCTTCCCCACCCTCCACGTCTCGCCCCCCTCGATCACCACCTTCTCTCCGTCCGATCCCCTTCTTCGGCCGATCATGGCCGTTGGATTGCTTCCCCGGTCTACCAGCGTGTGGTAGCCATTGTCCCTCGCTATATAACTGCTACTTTTTCCCTGCTCCATTCACCGTCTCGAAATCCCACCGGAAGTTGTTCTCTCCGAACTCCGCACGCTTACCGCCGTCATCACCGGTCGTCGCGCATCGAGATTCGCGTCTCGGCATGGGAGTCGTCGCTGTGCCCAGCTCCGCCTCCCGATCGCCCTTCGGCAGCGGCCTCGCCGTCCGCCGGTCGTCGCCGCTCCGCCGACCCTTCTTCTTCTTGGCCTTCAAGGGCGGCCCCGGCCCCAAGTGCTCGGCCTTGGTCACGCCGCCGGAGGCCGTCACGCAGGAGGCCGTGAAGGAGCCGAAGAAAAGCCCAGCGAGAGCTGCCAGGCGGTCCAAGAGAGGGAAGGCCGTCGCCGTCGTCGCGGCCCCCACGACCGCCGCTCCCTCCGATGCTTGCCCTCGCGATCCGGACTACAGCGAGGTTGCCGCCGCCCTCGAGAACATCTACAAGCTCAGCCCGGCCGATGTCTCGGACGGGGAGGAGAGCGGCCGCCAGACCGTGGTGAAAGATGGGAGTTTGGGGGTGGACAATGTGGTCAGGAACCGGAAGAAGAGGGTGAAAAGGTTGGGTCTCGAGGAAAGGATATCCATGAGGCGCAGGCCGAAGGAGGAGGCGGGGACGGAAGCAAGGAGAGGCGAAGGAAGGGAGTTTGATGAGGATGTGGAGATATTAGTCAGGGAGTACTCCGGCTCCACCAATTTGGACAGTTTGGACTGGAAGAGGATGAAGATACCGCCAGTTCTTAGCTCGGCCGAGCATACTTGGCTTTTCAAGCTGATGCAACCCATGAAGGTAAGATTTTTCTTCTTCTTTAAATTGTTGTGTAATTATCAATATATCTTAGTTCTTCGAATTATTTCAGCAAGATTCTACTAGAATTCCTTTGATGTTGCTGTCTGTGATTGTGTGGTTGGTTCTTCCCAGACCTTCCTGTTCCTGACTGAAGACTGAGACGTATAGAAAGGATACTATTCAGATCTAGTTGTAATTGGATCTAAGCATCATCATTTTTGCAATTATACCTCTGATTGATCTACTCAAGTCATCATTGGATCACAGGCAGAGATGTAGATAAAATGGAAATCAAGCTGTTGATGTCCAACACTACATTTGGAATTCTTTACTCTTTTACTGAAATAGTTCATAAGATTTTTTTTAACCAAAATGTTGGTACAATAGTTTGTGTCTCACAGCAGGATAAAAAGGTTGGTTTGATTCATGTTATACTTCCACTTTTCCAATATTGACAAGTACCTGTTCTTCTTGAACTATAGGCAATACTTCAAGTGAAGGAGGGCATGTACAAGGATCTGAACAGGGAGCCGACCGACGGTGAGCTGGCAGATGCAGTTAACATGAGTGTTCCACAATTGAGAAGACATATAGAAGTTGCCCGGGCAGCAAGAGACAAGCTAATCAAGGTATCCGATTAGATCAGAGAACCTTCAGCCCATACATAAATTTTTCTAATGATTAATCCAGACAGTGTTCTTATTATACAGTTCCTTTTATATTTTTTCCTTTTCTTGTAGGCACACACTTTACTGTAAAGTATTTTGATGCCATCCTACAATTGTAATGTTGATTGATATGTCACATCTGAGATCGTAGCGTAATGGAATTTGTAGCAATCATGAATTTCGAAGGCAATACCTGGCAGTTGATGCTACTAACTTCTTGCACAATTACATTTAGAGATGTCTTCTCATCTTCTAACCTAATAATGCTGTACAGAATGCAAATGACACCTTAAGATCATCTGTTTACATGTATATATGGATGCTTAATAGGTTTCCCTGGTCTCGTGTCATGTATTCACCATGTTTTGATACATTAATGTTGCTTCTTAGTTGTGGTGGACTTCTTTTCTAGAACCAGTCGGAAGTTCCCAGATAAAATGAGTGACAGTTATATCGTCTTAGTTGGATGTCTAATTAATCATGATTACTGCATATTGCCAATTTGCTTCCATAATATGCCATTTTGTAATCTTGTCTCACAACTTGCAATCATCATTAAGCCACTGTACAGTTACCAAGAAAGTAAAAACTTAAAAGGAAGGAATCTCAGAACCCTGTTTCCTTGCTATAGATGTATTCTTCTGTTTCATGGATAGCATTCTAACTTTGGTTGACCCATCAGGAACTTTTTATCTTAGTTGATATTTAGCAAAATGTTATTTACCCAGCAGAGAATTAATGTGTACCTCAATTTGCCACAGCACAACCTTCGGCTAGTTTTGTTTGTAATAAATAAGTATTATCCAGAGATTGCAAGCGGCCAGAAGTTCCAAGAATTTTGTCAAGCGGGAGCAAAGGGTCTCATTACTGCCATCGATCGGTTTGAACCAAAGCGTGGTTTCCGTCTATCCACATACAGCCTCTTTTGGATTCGGCATTCTATTATTCGATCAATGACACTCTCAAGCTTCACAAAAGTTCCTTTCGGGATTGAATCGGTATGTTCTATATTCTATTAAATTACTTGAAAAGTTGCCATCAATTTTGCTTCCTTTGAAAACAAAATGTTCATGATCTCCTTAAAGAAAAACCTCTTTCATTTGAAATAATTTGACTGGTTATAAATATGAGTACCGTGTATGGTTTTGTCCTCTCAGATGAATTTAATCTCATAAATAGTTTTAAGGCAGCTTCTTCTAAGGTTTGAATCATGATTGTCCATGGAACTAATTATTGGTAAACCTTATGTCCAGTGTTAGTTTCGTGTGTCTGAGTGTTTACATATGCTAGCTGAGAACCTATTATTGGGAAGTGAAACAATAAATAATCTTTCACCTTCTCCTTTGCAAATTGTTGCATCAGATTTGCAAGAATCATGCTGGAATGGTAACTCATCCAGCTCTATAATTTTGTGAGCCTATACTCATTGACTAATCTACCGGTGATGCAGGTCAGGCAAGAAATTAAAAAAGCCAAACTAGAGCTATCATTTGAGCTGGGAAGATTGCCTACCGAAGAAGAGATCGTGGACAGGGTTGGAATATCCTTGGAAAGATATAATGAAGTTATGAAGGCATCAAAACCAGTACTCTCACTCAATGCACGGCATGTGGTAACACAAGAAGAGTTTATCAACGGCATCACTGATATTGATGTAGGAGGTGATAAACGTAGGCAGCCTGCAGTCCTACGACTTGCTCTTGATGATGTGGTAAGTGTACTTCAACATCTTTTGAAACTCTTCCAGCTCATGGATGAGAGTCCTCGCACTCAACACCAGTTAAAATTCATCTACTATTTCCATAAAATTTTGCATTATAGGGCCATTATTTGTAGATCAAAAGGTTGAATCTCTGATCTCATTTAAATTTAATAACTTATTAACAATCAAAAAGGGAAAAGAAAATCAGAAACAGATCAAGTACTGAGTGAATCTTGCATTTGGTATTCATTACTCGTTGCAAAATGATTTCAATGATTTGTTTCTGTAGCTGGATTCACTAAGGCCGAAGGAGAGCTTGGTAATCCGACAGAGGTATGGGCTTGACGGCAAAGGTGATAGGACTTTGGGAGAGATTGCGGGAAACCTCAATATCTCCAGAGAGATGGTGCGGAAGCATGAACTGAAGGCTCTCCTGAAGCTGAAACATCCAACTCGGGTTGACTATCTCCGAAGATATGTTTGACTCATGAGTTGATGCATTTGTACCATGTATACGTGTATATATGGTAGTCATTGTACCGATATCGAACTTCCACGTCATATACTTGTTATGGTCAAAGAGAAATCTTTGTATCATAGCCACACTATCAGAAATACAGTGGAATTGTTTATATACAGTCATTCTGGTTGAGTACACATGAAACTAAAGCTATTCTGTAATACATTATTGACTTTTGGTTCCAAACCATGCATAGTCATAAAAACACAGATCAATCTCCTATATCTTGCTGTGTTTTTAGGAGAATTGACTTGAGAAAACATCCCGCTTCAAGTTGTCATTCAACCAAATATTATGCTTCTGCTCGTTACGACTTAGTTTATCAGATTTCAGTTTTCGGATAGCGATAATTATTTATAATTTTGCAGGTCTTTGAGTTGTATCACATTTCAGAAATACATTCAACCAAACTATCAGATAATTTGTTTTTCTCTTAGCCAAGATTTATAGGAATTTTAGAAATTTAGCTTTTATGACCCTAATATTTCTCCACCACTAGATTGAAACATACATAAAAGGAACAAGACAATCAAAATAGGTTGATCAAATTTTTATGCATTGTCATGTTATGAGATTGCAAAATACCCATGCTTCGATCCAATCTATTAACCTACTGTATCTAAAACATTCGTCCAAAACATTTAAGCCCGAACTAATGTTCGTTTGAATTATTTAAAGCTTCAAAAGCATTGTAAGTTCTATCAGACTTTTGGATTGCAGAATTCAGAGTTGTTCTTTCCAACTATGTAATGACTCAAACTTGGTTCTTAAAGAGACACAGTCGTGCATGCGAGTAGTTTGCCATAAATTGCTGGTTCAGCTGGGCCGGACCGAGTTATATTGGACCGTTGGCGAATCCCGGTCCGACGTCACCGACGAGATACACTGCGAAACGTCGCCTTTACGGCATCGCCAACCCAATTAAGAAACCCTAACTCTGTATTCCAATAACGATCGTCGGAAGGAGAAGCGAAGAGGGTGATCGCGGTGGGTCATTTCTTCCAAGGCATTTCATCTCTGTCGATTACTTTCGTCTCTTGTGGAATCTCCTCAGGCTCCGCTCCAGGTAGCTCTAAAATGCTCTTCTTTGCGTGGTTTTCGCTGGATCCCTTTTTTGTCGTTCGGATTTGGGGAATTGCTATGAGAATTATGTCTTCTTGACAAGTTCTGTTCTTTTCTTTCTGTCCTCTGTCTTCCCTCCTGATCACAACATCATGGCCTCATTTGGGATATTTTCATGTGCCAGTTGATCTAATTTCCATAGAGTTTGGATTTCAATGTGATGCTTCTTTAGGCACCTTGAATCCGAATCGATGTCACAGCACTTTGTGATTATTGGGAACAAAACTGCAAGTTGATCTTTTTACCCTAATATTACGTCGCAGCACACTTCGTAATGCTCGTGCAATCTTTCGCACGGTCGATCCTGTCATTAAAATAGTTTTTTGTGTAGCAGTGATCTTGTTTGCCGAACCGTGATACGTAAGCTTCCATTAGATCTCTTGTCGCCGCAGCACAATGTCATCTATCTCTGGTCAACCGCAGTTCCGATACACCCAGCCACCGTCGAAAGTAATTCATCTAAGAAATCTGCCATGGGAGTGCACGGACGAGGAACTTATTGAATTAGGAAAGCCGTTTGGTACGATTGTCAAAACGAAGTGCAATGTTGGAGCAAATCGGAATCAGGCATTCATCGAGTTTGTGAGTACTCACAATTGTTTAGCATTTAGCACTTTAATGATGTCTGAGTGACTTTCTTCTGTGCTCTGTTGGAATTACTTAATGCAGGCAGATCTAAATCAAGCCATAGCGATGATCTCATACTATGCCTCGTCAGCAGAGCCTGCACAAATACGAGGAAAGACTGTATATCTTCAGTACTCCAACAGGCAGGAAATAGTTAATAATAAGGTGACGGCAGATGCTGCAAGCAATGTTTTGTTAGTAACTGTTGAGGGTGTTGAAGCTGGTGATGTCAGCATAGATGTTTTACACCTGGTAAGAGATATCGAGCTATCACTGTGTGCAAGCATTCAGTTGATTGTCTACATGGGCACTTTTTTTATTATGGAAGAATTTGATGTGATAGAATTCTCTGTTTGTACTTATGATTGTTATTTGACATGATCTAAATGGATCAGCAGGCCCTGTTTCGGAATCTTCTTCGATGGCAGCCTTTGGCATCGGGAGAAAGCGCATGTGTGTTTGTCCTCTCTCCCTCTCCCTTTCCCCCTCTTTCTCCATCTCCCCTCTTTCTCCATTTCCTCCTTGCTTTCAACTGTTACTTATCCCTTCCCTCCCTCCCTTTAACTTCGATGCCTTTAGGGCTGAGCACTTTCTTGTCTCTCTCCCCTGGACCCTGTCTTTTCTTTAGGTTCTCTTTTTAAGGCATACCTTTTCTGTGAGACATCTGTTTGCGAATTTCTTTTACATGGTACAATTTCTTTAATCTACATTAGTAATTAGTTAGTATTTAATTTGTGCTATCGGTGTTATGAATGTATGTTGATTCTTCCTTGGGTCATAAATTTTGTGGCATAATTTAAGTATGGACACTGATCTTATAATGTGCAAAATTAGCTTTTGGAAACTTTATCTACTTGCAAAAGCAGATAACTAAGATAATGACACTATTTATTGCCACCTCTTGATTCCTCTGACTTGGCAATTGATTGCATAATTCTTGTGATCTCCAGAAGTTCTTTCTGGGTATTGTCATTAGAAATTTCACTTCTGACTTAGATCTGGTATCTTTCTCCACTTTTTTATGTTGTAAAGTTGCCAGAAACAAATTCTGAATTTGAGAGGCCCAAGGATGGATGGAAAAAGGTGGAGGAAGTCATCCAAATGTTTCTCCCGGCAGTAAAGTGGTATGAAACTTAGTCCGACATGGAGTTTCCAGTATGTGCTGGTACCTAAATCCTTGTGGGTAGTGATTGTAATTGTTCTTGAGTTAGAACTTTTCTACATGCGTCTGATAAGAGAGATGCTTTCCAGCCATTAGTTCACTGAGTCCTATTCAAATAATAAATTTTTGATCATATCTATTGGAACTTCTAATTACTTCCACATGTTGCTTGACTTTGATGGCTCTCAGTAAACATTGTCAACCTACGTTGAATATTTACTGAAATATCTAATGACAAGTTTATTGATACTTGTCTTAGACTTGTCATGTTTCAATAACAATCGAGCCTACGCTTTTTTCCTCTCTTGCTTCCTTTAGGCTAGCCTTTGACCCTAGAGGATACTCTTTCATACTTTTATAGTTGTAGCATTACAAATCATGGTATATTCGTTCCATTCTGAGGTTGTGGAACTTCATATAATCCCTTATCTTGTATGGTATTGGTTTCTTGTTTCTAAGGGAGTATTTTGCACTGGTCTTGTTTTAGGAGGTGTAACTTTGTTACCATTTGACATTCTCATGCTCGTTCAGTCAATCATTTTCAACAAACTAAGAGTCATGGTATTTTAGGTATTCTCTGCTTTTGGATTTGTTCATAAGATTGCTACCTTTGAGAAAACAGCCGGTTTCCAGGTGATACTATCCTCCTTTTTAACTTTTGAGGTTTTTTTTATAAAACAATTCTGTCTTTATCATTATCCACTCTCTTGTCCATAGGCACTGGTTCAATTTTCTGATTCTGATATTGCATCTTCTGCAAAAAATGCTCTTGATGGAAGAAGTATTCCAAGGTGTGGTGGTCATTTGTGATTCATTTTTTAGATACACTGGTGTTGCAATTTGGAAATTAATATCTTTTATTTTCCTGGCTGCAGATACTTGCTTCAAGAACATGTTGGTCCTTGTACGCTCAAGATAAATTTTTCTGCACATACAGATCTAAATGTGAAGTTCCAAAGCCACAGAAGCAGGTAAACACCCTAGTAATGTTGTTAGATTAAGTGTTATGTGTGAGCAAAGTCTGGAACAGTCCATTTTTGACAATCAGCCTGAACGGTTGTCACCAAAAATGAAAATTCGTTCTGGAGCATATGCACATGTTTGCTCTTTGTGCATGAAGTTTAAGAGTTTTTTTCTTGTTGAGTACCCAAATGTATCCTCTATTATAATATACTATATGTACTTGCACAATTGCACAAAGACAAACATTTATTTTGCAACTGTAAATCTGCCTTTTGAAAAATTGAAATTAGGTCCGTTGCCCTTTTTTCTGATTCATATGCATGTTTATTTGCATTCATCCAGGGACTACACTAATCCTTACCTTCCAGTTGCCCCATCAGCTATAGACATTGCTGGGCAGGTAATAGAAATAGATGAATTTTAGTGTATTTGTGATTTGATTGTCAAGCTGATTATGTTGTGGGTGACGTCACAAGAGAAGCAAAATCAAGTCTAATGTGGTATAGTGTTGTATCATTATTATTCTTTTGATTTATCTGTAAAATTTGGTATTGATCAGGATGGCATGAAGCAAGAACCAGAGAGTAACGTTCTTCTGGCATCAATTGAGAATATGCAATATACTGTTACCATTGATGTTCTTCATGAGGTAATTTATTGTAGTTTCTTAACATAATGAGGAATGCTAAACTGCAACTATGGCTGACTCTTCTATTTTTCATTCTTAGGTATTTTCTGCTTTTGGTTTTGTTCAGAAGATTGCTCTTTTTGAGAAGAATGCTGGATTCCAGGCTTTAATTCAATATCCTGGTAATTATTCTGATGCACTTCTTGAAAATTCTGTGACATTGTTGTTATTCTGTATTTGTTTGATTGGATTTCACTCTTTAATTTAATATCCTAGTAATCATCTTGAAGCACTACCTGAATATGCTGTGAGCCTGTGACATTGTTGCTGGAGCTGTTTGGTTGCTAAGTTATTGTTCCTTTGTTCATTGGGCATAGTTGTTTTAGCCTTAAGGTGCACTAGGTCCCAAAGACTCTCGGCATATCTGTGAGGCAGGGCACATGATTTAGCAGAATGAACCATACCTAGCAGGGTTTACATGAACATGAAGGCTTTGAAGATGAAATGATACAAGATTAAGATGCACTTAACATTTATCTCAACTAATTAACTTGTGCATCAAAAGAATGTGTGGCACTAAAATTCTAGGCATAAAAACTTCACAAGTTGTAACATCATATCTATGAACTTCAAGAGATTTTTAACATTCAAAGTTTAGTCCTGATCCTATACCATGGGTGAAGACGCGAGCCTGAACTTGGCTTGAAGCAGCTTATTGGTAAGTGGAGGAATGGTTCATGTTCTTCTAGGTGGCCTTTAGTCCAGGTTTGTATCTCTTGAATCAAAATGGGAAGGAGCAATTTAGATTTCTAGACTTTGTTGTTTGGTTAAATTTGGTTTTTAGCAGGATGGCTTTGAAATCTTGACTAAATAAATGGAATACTCATTCACAATGGATTGATGTTTTTTTTCAATGAAATTTCCTGTATTAGATTATGCATACGTAGACATATTGTTATTTGTCTAAATATATCATAGTCATGTACATTCTTATGCTATGTGTTAGTATTCTCTCGTAACTTTCTGCCTCCAGAGAGATGGTATTTGATTATTGGCTTTAAAGGAGATCAAACTTACCGTAGCCTCTTTTCTAAAGTATGTTAGTTAATTTGAACTAGATTGTAGTGCTGCTTTGCTTGATCCTGAGGTGGGAAGTACTGAGTAGCTGCTTAATCTTGTCTGCTCCTGTGATTTTTATGCACTCTTCATGTTTTTACCTGTATATACTATTCCTCCATTTACATTTCTCTGGGTTGTGAAAACTGAGTTTTCTATCAATTCTCTTATAAATACATGGACTTGTGTGGTTCTTTGATTGGTTTTATGCTTGCATTATAGATATTCAGACTGCAAATATCGCCAAACAGGCCCTTGAAGGACACTGTATTTATGAAGGAGGATTTTGCAAGCTTCATCTGACTTATTCACGCCACACTGATCTTAATGTGAAGGTAATATTAGATCACCAGGAAATTAAGTCTTGTTGGGCTGACTGTTTCCATAACCTGCTACCCACTTGCTTGAGGACATCAGTAGTTTTATTTACCTTCTTGCTAATTAAGTATTGTTCTATTATGATAGGATGAGTAGTAATACTTGGGTTTTCTTTCCGCTGACAACTCGGCGATTTGTGTTCTAAAAATAAGAAACAGAATAGTATTCATTTCTTTATTCTGAGGATATAAAAATGGGTATTGTTTTCAAGCAAGCTCTTGAAGAGTGGTGTATCTATTGAGGATTTTGCGAGCTTCATCTAACATGAAGAGCAGTGTATCGATTAATGAATGCAATCTCGTACCGGAGCCAAAAAGGAAGTTGAGGAGGTGGTGGAGGAAGAGGAGGGAGGAGGATAAATGTTGTGATAAATGATTAATGCAACTTGCACTTCTCTGCTACACATGTAATAAAGATTAATTGTAAACAATGCCAGAGGATGCTTGATATAGGGTGAGGAACAAGAATAGTATTTTGGTAATTATTTTTTTCAAAGGAGCGGATCTTAGCTAAATTTATCAGAAAACCCCATATTATATTGTCATTTTAGTGTGAACCTTGTTGTTAACATTTTGCTGAATAGCTGTGATCTTGCAGAATGCAGAAAGAGGAATAGCATTAGTCTCTTGTGGAAGTGCCAAAAGTAGTCCAGGGCCTGACCAAGAAAATCAACTTTTTTTTATGTCTTGATCATTTTGTGGCCTTCAAACGACCTTCTCTATTGCCTTTGGATTTAGAACCTAATCAGATCAAGCTGAATTTGCTGCCCAGATTTGCTTAATATACATGACTTCTTATAGTCCAAGTATAAGGGATGCCATAAATCTGTGGTACTTATCCTTATTTCCAGAAAATTGAGTTCCTGATAAGAATGCCATTTGAAGCCTGTTTTGTGTTGTTCTTGATACTGGGTTGACTACCTGTCATTGAAATCTGGATTTAGAACGAGGAGTTGGTAAAACAAGAATAATCAAGGTAGGTGTGGCGTGTTTTAGTTATGATTGGATATCGAATTGCTTGTATTTAACATCTTGAAATATAATTATCTTATATATAAACAATATATGGACAAAACAATCATCTTACATCTATAACAAAGTTCAGGTGTTACTCAGAACCTGAATATGTTTTGAAGCATCCTACATATTTAGAGTATTTAATTCGTATTGCTTTGTAGATTGCTGTGGTTACTTGTATCACCATATTGTTGGTAGCTTAGTTTTTATAGGAAACCTTGTGTTGCCATGTGGTGGTTCTTTCTGTGTAAATATTGCCTCCTTTTATTTCAGATCAACAATGACCGAGGCAGAGACTACACTGGAGGAAACATTGCTACCGTGAGCAATCAACCATCACTTCTTGGTCCTCAGCCAGTCCCCATGCCTGGTGCCACAGTCCATTCATATAACAGCATTCCATATCCGGCAATCTCCAATGGAGTCTCACTTCCTCAGGTACCTCAAGCTGCTGCTAGTTGGGACATACGATCTGGTGCAATGGCACCATTACAGCTGCACAACCAATCATTGCCTCCACAGCTGCATAATCAACCTTTACCTCCACATCTGCACAATCAACCTTTACATCCACATCTGCACAATCAGATTCATATTCAACATGTAGCTCCTCCAGGTGTAGCTCCACACATGATGCCGTTGCCTGGTCAGCGGAGACAGCAACTTCTATTTCGGCCTCCGCAGCCATATGGTCATTGAGTGACCTTCGCAAGGTTTAATATCACAAGAAAACCAATCTTGTATTATTACTTTACGCTCTTTTCCTTTTTCTTTGTTTAACTGTTGTAATAGTTGTGCTTCACATTATCTCAGGTTACCGTTTGGTTTGGATTCAGTTGCAACGGACGCATTGTACATGTAATGAGCGAAAACATGAGACTTATTATGCTTGAATGATATCCGTCATCAACCGATTACTTGTCCTTATTTTTCTTGTATGTCAGCTAGTTTTGCATTATGGATACTTTAAAGTGGATTCAAGGTATCATGGAAACATAAGTTGTAAGTCTGTTGTTGCAGTAACAGCTTTGATACTTGCCCATGTCTAGCCTCTATTCTACCTTTATGTGTTGGGGCTTTTCGTGTACTGATTATCTTGTGGAATGTTAAAGCCTTGGCGCTTGTTTTTGCGTGCTATGCGTGAGCTTCGTGCTGCTTTTTCTTTCATTATCGGTGTTCGGTGATGGTTTATCTGTATACATTTTAGATCACAACTAGATTTTTGACATGCCTATGGCTTTTAAACCTACCTTCAACAATGTGGATTGCTTGCATGAGTTTTATTTCTGATCAGAAATGACCCTCGGGTAAATTGAATGAAAATTTTGGTCCTTTGCTAGCTGAGTTGGTTTCAAAAATAGATTTGGCAAGCATGCATTGCTATTGAATCTACGCCCCCTACCCTCCTTCCCACATTGTGGTGGTGTAGAGGCTGCAGAGGTGGGTTGGCTTATATTGAATATTGATGGAGCTTTTTGTAAGGATTCCCGCCTTAGGAGCTTTTGCACAAACATGTTTGCGGTGCCCGACGACCTTCGGCTTGCTGCTGATGAAGGTATGCAATCAATTGTTATGGAAACTATCGTTGTCAAAATCCTTAACAAGGATTTGGAACCTTCGTGGAATTTGATTAATGTACGATATATTTTTGGAGTCGTTCCATATTGTTAGAGGTGCCTAGGAAAGATAACTAATAGAGAGTATGTTGTCGATTAATCATCATTCAGTATGTAATCATCACGTGATGTTCAACAGGAAAGGAGAAGACGAAAGTCATCCTTCATCACGTGATGTTCAACAGGAAAGGAGAAGACGAAAGTCATCCTTCATTCATCTGCCAACGTGAGCAAAGGTTCAAAGCAGATAATTATGGATTATTCCTCATCGCTTACGTGAACAAAAAGGTCAAGGAAAGGATGTTGTAGGCGATTAGAGAGTGTCTCCCCATAGAATATTTCATAAAATATTTTATTTCTTTATAACTAGATATAAAAGCTCATCTTCAATAGAATGAGATTATCTTTTTTGATCACTTACGTCCGCACTTATATACCTCGGGCTACTAACTTGGGTGTTAGAGGGACCAGGTCGGGAAACCTCTTCTGACATTGAACTTCATGTAGGTGGCACCTCGGGAGCTTGGCGTTTCCACTTTGGAGGCTCCTTATATAACCTTACACATTCGGGTCCGGACCACGTCAAGTTGACCAGGACGTCAATGATTTCTTCCCTTAATATTTTTGACGCTAGAAAGTGGATCTGATGTTGTAGGAACTCTCGATCATTGACTCTCTCAATGAATGCTCGAGAGAGGATGCTTTGCTCTTAACCCACAGTATTTTTACTCAAGGGAGCAATAGCTACCCATTCCACATATGGATGCATCCACTTCAATACAAATATCGATGCGGTATTGGCATCTATTTAATGACCTAGGCTTTTCACTTCTAGGGGCGACCCCAAGCCACTTGCTCGTCCCGTCGAGGTGTTCTTAAATCTCACCTAGCAAGTGCAAACAATAATGGGTATGATACTTGTTATTGTTTCACTTCTAGCCCAGTTAGCTTAATAGGTAATGCCACCAACTCAATTGTAGTCATGGCTCAACCATTATTAGCATCGGCACCCATCAAGGCTTTCCCACTTGACATAGTGCCAACATCCCAAGGGGCACTTCACTCTCTAATTGTGGAATTTAGTAGGCCATGCTACCACTCTACCTTACCTAAATACGAGAACTAGTTGATAATTCAATGAAGGAATTCTTATGGGTCCAACTACGACCTATGGACTGATGTTTGGAAGAGATACGATGAGAGTTCTAACAATCCAAAGGGGAAGTGCTAGTTGACCCCACCTTGGGTTAGTCAGTTCACCTAGAAAATCTAGGAGGAATCGATTCCAATGAACTTCCACCTCCTATCATTGGAGACATTCGATTGCAATGGTGACCTGATGGAGCATATTGTAGTTTTCCATGCCCAATGTCATTGTATGATACTTCGGACACTTTCATGTGTTGTACCTTCTCGATCATGTTAAGAGGCCTAACACAAGAATAATATGCCCGCCTGAAGTCATTTTCCATCAGTTTTTTTTCCTAACTCATGAGGGAGTTCAAACTTCACTTCCTTGAGAATGTGCACTCGAGGCCATCAGGGGTAATGCTTCTTGGACTCAAGCAAGAGGAGGAAGAAACTCTTGCAGACTTCGTCACTCGGTTCACTAATAAAATCCGAGGCATGGAAGATGCCCATCTATTGCTCATAATACATACATTCACGATGAGGCTCAAGCTCTCTTATCTCTTTTGGTTGTTGGTAGATAGACCATCGATGATAGTGCCAGAGGTACTTCGAAAGGCCAATTAATATATTGCCACCGAGACAATGGCCTCCGATAAGCACGAGGAATAATGCAAGAGGCTGAAGCAAGAGTGACCACAATCCATCCTGACCTCGAGGTCATTGTAGTGAAAGAGGAATGAATAATCAAAATTACTTCACCCAATGTCCAAGCTGACCCCCTTGAATATATTTAGAACTGAAGTTTTTCTATGTATTAAAGAGAAGGGACTTTTAAAAGATCCTCACCCGATGAAGACTCAATGAAAAAAGATGGGTCCAAATATTATTAGTTATGCCAGGATTACAACTATGACATAGAGGATTGTCGTGACTTGAAAGAGTAGATTGAAAAACTCATACGTCGAGGACACCTTGAGCAGTTCATCCAAAAACATCGAGAACCCTCACCTCGACCTCAGGGGCCAGTAGAAAGATATATTAACGTCATCACCAGTAGATCTGCCTTGGGGGGGATAACTCCACGAGTTGTAAAACTTATGCCCAAGCTATTATTGAAAAGCTCCTAAGGATAGAGGGTGACTTGGAGATAACTTTCAAGGAGGAAGAGACGAAGTACTTTGACTCAAACCATAATGATGCTTTGATAGTTTCTATAAAGTTGATCAATGCTTGGGTGAAGAGGGTCATAATTGACACGGGTAGCTTTGCCGATATCCTCTACTTTGATGCTTTCCAAAAACTCGAGTTTTTGACTAACAACCTTACCCCTATGACTTCTTCACTAACAAGGTTCACTAGCGACTCTATCTCCCCTCTCGGGATTATGAATTTGCACATCACATTCAGAGATGAGTCATGCTCCAAAACAATACTAAGTAGATTTATGGTGGTAGATAACCCCTCGACATATAATGTAATTATAAGTCAACCTACACTTAATAGATAAAGGGTGATAGCGTTGACCTACTATATGGTGATAAAGTTTCTGACGAGAGAACTGGTATTGGAAAGCTAAGAAGCAACTTAAGGGAGTTGCACTAATGCTAGTTGACGATAATAATCATATTGAAAAAAAGCTTGGTTCGAGGTGCCATCTATAGACCCCTGAGACTTCACTAAGTTCGTCCCACATCTTGAGTCAGTGGAGCCATTGATCGAAGCATCCTTAGATAAGGCTCGACCCGATCAAGTTGTCAAGGTTGAGGTAGCACTTCTTGAAGAGAGAGATGTAATTCAATAACTCTTTCGAGAGAATGGCTCGCCAACGTTGCACTCGTTAAAAACTCTAATAGAAATTAGGAGGATGTATAGTGACTATACTGATCTCAATAAGGCATGTCCAAAACTATCCTCTTTCTCATATTGATCTGTTGGTTGATGTTATCTCGCGTCATGCGCTCCTCACATTTAATTATTTTTTTCTGAGTTTTAGATTCTTTTAGCACGGTTGTATTTTTTTTTATGTTATCTCACGTCATGCGCTCGCGCTCCTCAGGCGTCATGCGCTCCTCACATTTTATGTTAATATATTTTTTTTAAAAAATCAGATAAAGACCTAAAATAATTGTACTTGAAGCAATAAATAAGTTGACTAATATTACCTTGATTAATGATGATGTAAGCGATTCATGTAGCTGAAACAAATTGGGAAGCAGACCCTTTTCCACATCCTCGTTGTTGACCACGGCACCAAATCTATTGAAAAGTCTCAAGGGATCATCTACCAGTAACTGGCTGCTCCAAACTCCCCGACCTTATCCATTTGTTCTGCACAGTCATGGCTGGCCATGGTGAAAAGCTCGGGTCTTCCTCTGCCACTGCGCTCAGTCTCCTCTTCCCTCCTCTTCCCTGCTCTTCCTGAACCCGTTACTGTTCACTTCTGTGTCCTCTCATGGAGCAAACCCTCTCCTCTCGCAGCTTTAGACCCTCTTCCCCTTGCAAGCGTTCCGCCGACCTGAGAAAGAGATGGAGAAGAACGAGCTCTCCCGTCCCGCAAGCCCTACTTCAACCCTCACCCGCCGCCGTCGAGACTTCCCCTGCTGTCCTCACGTTCCCTTCCCCCTCACTCGCTTTAGACGATCCCATCTACTCCACATCTCTGGGCTCAGTCAAGCAAGTCCATGCCCGGATTGTAAAGGCCGCAGAGCCGCGGAGCTCGAAGTCCGCGATGGACTTCCTCATTCAAGTCTACTCGAAGTTTGGAGATTTCCGATCGGCTGCCGCAGTTTTCTTTATTGCCTTGCAATCTGACACTCTTTCGTGGAGCTATCTGATCGATTCTTTCGACGGCGCCGGAGAAAGAAGTACCCGCGAGTTGCTCGAGATTTTCCGGGAGCTGCATAGGATAGGAATCACGCTCAGCGTAGGCATTTTCCGCAGAGCTTTAAGGAACTGTGCGGAGTTAGTAGATTTCTGGTTGGGTTCTCAGATTCATGCGCATGTTACCAAAGCAGGCCTGGCGAATGAAACTTACATCAGGTGCTCTCTGCTGGATTTCTACGCCCGTTGTTGCAGCTCAGAATCCGCCGATAGATTGTTTGAAGAGTCGTCGTTTACCGAGGATTCGATTTTGTGGAACAACTTCATTGTGCTCAATGTGGAGAGAGGGAAATGGATCGAAGCACTCGACTTGTTCCGAATGATGCAGCTCGTTGGCCTGGAAGCTGATGAAGTCACAGTGGCCAAAGCTCTGCATGCCTGCGGGAGACTCGAGGCTGTCAAGCAAGGCAAGGTGATACATGGACATGTCATCAGATCAGGGAGTTTCCAGTGCGCACTGGTGAGCAACTCCTTGATCTCCATGTACTCCAAGAACTCGCTGGTGAAGCTAGCGAGGAGAGTGTTCGAGTACATGGGAGGAAGGACGCTGGTGTCGTGGAATTCCATCATCTCCTGCTGTTCTCTCAATGGGTTTCTCGAGGACGCCTTGGATCTGTTCCGCGACATGGTGGCTTTCGGAGCGGAGCCCGACTTGGTTACTTGGAATTGCTTGATCTCCGGTCACTCTCACCACGGATCGCCTCACCGGACTTTCGAGCTTCTCCGAAAGATGCAGGAAGATGGATTCCAGCCGAATTCCAGCTCCATCACAAGTGTTCTTCGTCCCGTTACCCATTCTGGTTTGGTTGAGTTGGGCAAGACAATCCATGGATACGCTATCAGGCACGGGCTCGATCGGAAGGTGTTCGTAGGAACTGCGCTGACAGACATGTACGTCAGATGTCGAAATCTATCTAATGCTCGAAGTGTCTTCCATAGCATGAAGCACAGAAACGTACTTACATGGAACTCGATGATTTCAGGGTACGCACATGAAGGGTTGTTCGAGGAAGCTCTGCAACTGATGGAGCAGATGGAGGAGGAAGGAGAGCAGCCCGATTTGACAACATGGAATGGCTTGATCTCGGGATACTCCATTCATGGGCGAAGCAAGCAGGCGGTAGTACTAATTCGTCAGCTGAAAGCAAACGGTGTGGTTCCAAATGTGGTCTCATGGACTGCAGTCATCTCCGGTTGCTGCCGCAATGAACGATACGAAGACGCCATCTACTTCTTCAGGGAGATGCTGAGCGAGGGAGTTCAGCCCAACTCGGTCTCTGTCGCTTGCCTGCTCCGAGCTTGTGCGGCGATGGCCCTGCTAGGGAAGGGCAGAGAACTGCACTGCTTCGCGGCGAGGAGAGACCTCGACGACGATATCTTCGTGGCCACCGCGCTCATCGACATGTATGCCAAGTCCGGCAGTTTAGCCGAGGCCAACAGGGTGTTTGAGAAGCTCAGGCACAGAAACCTGGCCTCATGGAACGCCATGATCATGGGATTCGCAGCTCACGGTCGAGGCGAAGAAGCGATTTCACTCTTCGATCGGATGTGTGGAGAAGGAATCAAGCCAGATGGTATCACCTTCACTGCAGTTCTCTCAGGGTGCAGGCATTCAGGTTTGGTGACCCAAGGATGGAAGCTTTTTGATGGCATGAAAGGGTTCGGTGTCACCCCAACTCTGGAGCACTACACTTGCATGGTCGATCTCCTTGCTCGATGCGGATACCTCGACGAGGCATGGGACTTCATCCAGAGCATGCCATTGGAGGCAGATGCTGGCATCTGGGGCTCCCTGCTCGCAGCATGCAGAACTCACAGAAACGTGGAGCTCGCAGAAATGGCTGCCAAGCAACTCTTCCAGTTGGAGCCATCAAATCCGGCAAACTATGTGTTGATGATGAGCATATACGCCTGCGAGAACCGCTGGGAAGATGCTGAGGACGTGAGGGATGCGAAGAATGCAGCAGGAGTGGAGAGCAGGGGTGGATGGAGCTGGATACAGATCAACCAGACCGTGCATGTCTTCGGCGTGGAAGGAGGACCACCTCACCCTGATACCGGGGAGATATACTTCGAGCTGTATCGACTGGTGTCGGCGATGAGGAGACGAGGATATGTGCCTGATACCAGCTGCATCGCCCACCACATTGGAGAGGAAGAGAAGGAGAAGTTGCTGCTGAGCCACACGGAGAAGCTGGCAATGGCATATGGGCTGATCTGCACTGGTGAGGGCACAGCAATTAGGGTGATAAAGAATACAAGAGTGTGCAGTGACTGTCATACGGTGGCAAAGTACATGTCGCAGATGACTGGTCGCGAGATTCTTCTCAGGGCTGGGGCTCGGTTTCACCATTTCAGGGATGGAAAGTGCTCTTGCAACGACTTCTGGTGAAGTGGAAACAAGATGATCTTGAGACAACTCATGGGAAATGGGAGAACACTGAAACCTGCAGATAGAAGATAGAAGATGATCATGTTCCTGATGATGGCAATCGCTTACCAATACGGATGATCGTGTTCAAACACATTGTTCATCAACGACAGCTGCAGAGAAGAAAGAGTTTGCAATGCCTGCAACCATCAGAAACTGCATCATGAATATGTCCAAGATTTCATCTCCATCAATCGATAAGTAATTGCAACGAGCTGAGAATACACTGACCTGTCATATTGGTGAAGATAGTCGCTGTGCTTGAAACTGGAAGAGCTTGGCCAAAAAAAAAAGCACACTTTGTAAGAAATTGGAGTAAGAAACACTAAATGTGAACAACATTTCACAGCTGGAGATATGAAATGTATGTATCAGGGAGACAACCTGCTGTCTTACTTTTTGATAAATCACTCAAATCATTCACTTGACACATTAGAAGTTTCTTTGGCTTTTAGTGTTCCGATCCTTTTATGCTTCAAAACAACTGGATATACAAGTATCATCAGATCTCAAATCTCTTATTCACATTCACCAAATTGTAAAAACACCCCCTTGTTGCAGATTAAGGGTATTTACCACAGAAATGGACACCAGAAAGCATTAGTAGAAAAGCTCGTGTCATTTGCGCCGGTCAACTCTGTGCAAGGTGATGGCTGCACCTTAAGGGCACCGCCACTCACATCAGGGCACATCCATGGCACTTTGCATGGCCCATTGACATAGAACTTCACATTCATGAGGCAAATTCGAGTGAAGGGAGATTTCTTGATCCCCTGTATTGTTTCAGGCTGCTGCATACCCACACCTCTAACATTCTTGATTGTTAATCCATCAACAACAAGAAGAGCATTAAGGCCATATTTGTCATCTGGGTGACCTCCCACATTTCCTGCGATCCTCAACCCCTTGTGAACGTTGCTTAGATTCACGTCTGACACCATTATATTTCTGATGAACCCATTGACATAGAGCTTCACATTCATGAGGCAAATTCGAGTGAAGGGAGATTTCTTGATCCCCAGTATCGTTTCAGGCTGCTGGATACCCACACCTTGCACATTCTTGATCGTTAATCCATCAACAAAAAGAAGAGCATTAAGGCCATATTTGTCATCCGGGTGACCTCCCACATTTCCTGCGATCCTCAACCCCTTGTGAATGTTGCTTAGATTCACGTCTGACACCGTTATGTTTCTGATGAACCCTCCCCTGCCAGCATTGGTCTTTATATGGATCCCAATGGCGGTCCTGAATACATTTAAGTTTTCAGCTAAGACAATCTCTACTCCACCAGAAGTTTAACTACCTACAGCAAGACCAGCAAAGGGACTGGACCTTGTTAATCACTGAATGGTTATCCCAGAGCTAGGATGAGCATAAACAATGGCATACTCATCCCAACCACTCTTCATAGCCACTAAATCATCCTCTGTTGAAATGTAGCAGTCCTCGATACACACATTAGAGCTTGAATCTGCAAGATGCACAAAGTCGATAATTCAGTAGTTTAAGAACTGGACATGTTAGTGTAGCCAAAAGAATTGCTGTCATGCTTATTATGAGAACATGTGCCCCGGTGATGGATATCAACATAATGTCACTGAGTGCTACAGATACAACCATCTTAATAATATAACAGTAGTTTTCGCTCAGTAACATAAAGAGGATGAGCTTGAATAACATACCTGGATCGGCTCCATCAGTATTACGAGAATCATGTGGAGCCAAGATAGTCACATTTCTCACTACCACATTGCTGCAATGAGAAGAATACATAATGTTACACGATCTCTTCGAAGTTTTAAATAGAAATTATAGGGAAAATATATTCTATAAGCAAGGAGAATATATGCAACATCCTAGCTCTATGGCAATCAATTGGCCATCAACCATCTCACGGGTAACCTAAATTTTAACTTTCAACTGTCTACTATTTTCCAGGTCTTCGCAGAAAGCTACCTTGGAATTTCCAAACTACAAATTTAAAATTGCAACCAAGGAGAATAGAAGTTAATATAACATTTCTAATAATGTCATGAACCTCCTGTGATGGAAGGATAATGATATTAACCAAACAAATGGTCACTTAGAGTTTTCACATAAAGCAGAAGTTTCAAAGGTTTTATGTATCGGCAGTGATGTATGCGAAGTCTTCTTTACGACAATTTCACCCAGGAGGAAGATGCTCAAGATTACAAAAAGAATACCCATATGCAGTGTTGACATTTGTATTCTTAAAGAAAGTGGCAACAATTTCCTTTTTCTTTCTTTTTACCTGCAAAAAACAGGTGAATATTCCAGAAGGGTGAAATCTCGAAGACAATATTAGAGATGATGATATCTGTAGAATGCATGATCTCCAAAAGCTTTGGTCTTGTAGAACGTAGGGTTGTCTGTCTCCACATATTCCACCACACATCACCTTGGCCATCGATTGTTCAATTCTCACCAGAAGAAATAACAGTCATTGAGAAATCAATCATGCAAATGCATAGTAAGTCTAGTTAGCAAGTGAATTTTGAGAAAAGAGTACGATCTAGGACTTTCTTTAAATAAAACTGTGTATACTAAAACATAGAAAAATCATTAAAGAAAAACTAAAGAGAAAAAAAAAAGAAAAGGGAAACATCAGTTCCTGCTTGTCTTTAAGTCAATGATCCTTTCTAACTTGGAGATGTTTACCTGTACAACAGCTGGGATTGTTGATCCACACAATAACTTCCATCCAACTCAGAACATCTTTTGCACCATATAATAGTCGAATCTCCTTTTTCTAACATCAGTCAGCCATATGGGCTGCAATGATAATCCTTTCTTTCTTTGTTGATCATGAAGAAGATCTATTTGAGCTCAAATGTGGTATTGTATAATAACATAGTTCTTTATGAAGGGATCACATTAACAAAAGACTTACTACCATTTTGGTAAGTCATTTTGAAAAAACTAAATGCAAAAAGAAGTTGAAGCTTAAGAAAACATATATAAGTCTCCAGCTTAAGATCAATGATGCAGAAGCTATCCAGTCATCTTTGTCTTATGCTTCTAGATGAATAATTAATCTAAAATTTAGTTGTACTCTTAGCTCCCATCTACTTCTGTTTCTATGGAATGCACAGAGGGATGCCCACCTTTTTCTGCAAATAAAATAGCAACAACAGGTAGCAAAGACCAAAACCATAATCTAAGAGCAAAACCTGCAATAATCACATCTTGAAGCCCATTTCCATGAATCAACTCATGTATCTCCCACCCGGAAGCTCACGTCCTCTCCCATATGATGGTGAAGGATCGATCAAGGGCCAACTCGATGCATCCTACACCAACCGATAACTAAGATCAGAGGAGGGGATGAAGTTTCCACCCGAGCATTGCCATAAACAGTCGATCCAACGCATACTGCCGCAGTTTTCACTAATCAAGGGAAACAGTTTATCCTGGTATTTCCATCACCCACCAGCTTTACGCTCTCCTACTGATACAAGACATTGCAACGAGAAGTAGGTCGAGAGGCTCTTGGGTTCTTTCTCCTCCAAACTAAGAACAAAAAAACTCCGAAGCAAAAGGGAATAGGACCGTAACCCGGGTGGCCTTGATGACGGCGCCCGCAGCAAGGAAGAGCGTCATGTGACTGGCGAGGTTGAAGGCTCCAGCGAGACAGACCCCTGCAGGGATGCAGAGAAGCGTTCCGTTGTTCGAATCGGGAGACGGCGCTCTCGAAAGCCGCCGTGTTAAGCGTCCGCCGGTCGCCAACTCCTCCGAAGTCGGTGATCGACACCACCTCCCCCCGCCTCTTCATCGGCACCTTTTTGTACCGCGAGGAGGATAACCAACAGCAGCGGCGCAACCGGCGGCCGCCACACCATATCTGAAACTCAAACAAAAAGAAGAGTACAAAAAGGCACCGCCGGTGGTTTTGAGAAATGGGATCTCACTAGAAAAGACAAACAACGAGTCTTCTTTCGGGAATAGATCTCACTAGAAAAAGAAGAAATGAGCAAGATCGATCGGTCGGCGGATCCCAAGAAGACTTCGGTGGAAGTGGAAGATGCGGATACCTGTTTCAGCGATCATAAGATCAAAACTTCGCTTTGTTCTTGTTCTCTCTAATATTGTTATACGAGATAGACTCGTTCTGGAACCCAGAATCCGGCTCCGAAACGTGTAGTCTTCGATTAAAAGGAAAACAAGAAGAGCATGATTACCAGTGACATATGGCCTGGGGATTAAATTTGATCGTGTGGGACACATTATTCTTGGTCTTCAACCAACGACGTCTTTCTTCCATTATCTATCTGTACAGGTTGGGAAAGTTGGGGAAAAGAGACTCAAGAACATGAAACAGAATAGGACACGAATTTAGATCACCTGGAGCAGCAGCGTGATGGAAAGTCTGGCAATTGATGTCACAGTATTATCATTGGCTCCTGACAACCATTTCACCATTTACACTGCAATTATCACATCTTTTTTTTTTTTATCTTTTTCCTTTTGGAAAGTTAGAACGTTTTGCTTTGTGTATGTGATGCTTGCACCAACAACAGCCTATTATCATCCCACGCCACAGAATTCTGCTGATAAAGTTGCTGTTTAGACCCGTTTGGCAACACCAAAAACAATTGCAGATGTCATGATCAGAATGTTCCTATGGCTTTGAAGAATAAATTAACAAATGAAACTAGGCCTGGAATGATCATCTGATAGGCTCGATAACATGCCCACCTGTTGGTTGCTGACCGGGGAGACTTCGGCAAACATCTTGACTGGCGGGTACGTAGTGGACATCAAAAAGCAAAGATGGAAAACTGCATCCGTGCCGCCGTCTCCGTGATACTTCAATCTAGCGTTCCTGCTGGAGGTGGAGATTCCCCGTCAAGATTTTCCTGATGGAATCTGACTACGATGCATGTGATGTTGTCTGCACTGCCACAAGAGAAGGCAGTCTCTGTTAACTTGCGAGCTGCAGCCTCAGGTTCGTCTTCCACTCTCACAAGCGAAACAGCATCCTGATTGACATGGATAACAATGATAAACAATACACAGTTACTGTCAATAGCAATGGAAATAATACACAATTATCTGCATAAATGCAAATGGACCAAGCAACCAGAGTTGTACCAGTCAAATAAGAAAGGCCAGGTCATGGCAACAAGTACTTCAAGCACTTAAACCCATGGTTTGATTTCATATAAATGCAGAAAGACAAGGTAGGATGAGCCAAACCATTTCTCTCTGGAGCTAGGTGTTGTTAGTAATACTACTTGGTGGGTTAAGAATATCTATCCAACGCTTTGTCACTACCTAGACCTAGGCTTTACCGTGTTGAAGTCAACACAAAAGGCATGTGAAGCTGCTAAAGAGACTGACCAAAAGCCAAGAAACAGAGAGAGGTAAAGTCCAAAAGACTTCAGATTCACCTCAGTAAAAGCATCACTACTCAAGTCAGCTAAGGGTGTTTCAGGGAATGGAGAAGGAACCAACATAATGAACCAGGGATTGAGAAGTAGTTTTCATTGACCTTCCGGAGGAGTCTGATGTCAGAGAACTGCCAACTGGAGTGCAACTACTTCATGATGTCAAGAACCGAAACTTTACAGCACCTATCAGCAACTGAGGCCCTTCCAAGAATAGTATAAATCTCCTACAGCAGGTAGATAAGATGATGATGAGAGCAACTTAAGTGAAAGAGGTGGTGGATGTCAAATGTGAGGTCACTAAAAAGGACAGCCACAAACCCCAAGCGGGATGGACTTTGACAGGGGCCAATGCAGGCATTTGTCCAGCCTAGCCCAGGAGCAGCCAAGGCCAGGGTACCAAACCTTACCCAGTCATGGTCAGCCTAGGCTAACCTCACTAGCTGAGTAGTCCTAGACAGATGTTCATCCACATCGGCATGCAGGTGGCAGGACAAATGTCCACATTATTCTGAGCCATGCAATTACTATTTAAGCAGGCCTTTTCTCAGTTGATATTCATTGCACTAAGGGATGACATTCAATCATTCCAGATAAGAGTTAAACTAAGGAACCTCTGGATGGCGGTATACTTAGAAACATATGTCCTATGGGAACTGCTTGGATGTCATCTAATTTTAGATAAATAATAGAATGTCTGAATCTGTTATTCCCCTGTGTCTACACTTCTTTACCCGTTCTCTATTCTCTCGATTGTACTTGTTATTTTCCTGTTCCCTGCCTTACTCAAGTGTTGCTGCCTGTGATAATTTGAAGTTCAAACCAACACCCCAGTTTTATGAGAGCATATTCAGATTTTCTTAAAATCTAGTTGAGTGAAACCATCAGATCAACAAGACCACAATAAATCACTAAATTCATATTCTAGGTTTCTACATTCAATAGCAACTTCATGCTTATATCATCTAAGGCACCAACTTCCCGAAATGATTTATGTATTGACTTTGATTCATATACAAACTTCCATTCTGTTCACATATAGCAAATTTTAAAATGCCTACAGATTGTATCTATTTCCATTTAAGCCTGCATATTTAAATTGATGTCAACTAAAGCATCAGAGACACTCAAGACTAACCAATTAAACTACCGTCTGCTTCACTGTAACATTGCTGTCCTGTTCATCAAATTTCCAAAAGGTCCTCCAACTGATGTGATTAAAATGGTTCATCAAACATAATTTCCACCCTTCATCAAACATAATAAGAATCGACTGTTGATCATCTCCAATTGCCAACATCTTTGCAATAATTGGAAAAGCATCATATGAAGATTTTGGTGTATCATTGTTCGTATATGTTAAGAAAGAACATATATAATAACAACAATTTGGGTTCCTTATTTTTTTGCAAATATGAAATTCCATGTAGGTAAACTAGCTTGACTTCAGGACTCGAACAAAATTCCTTTAAAATTAAGAGGGAGTGAATGCATGAACTAGCAACATATGCTTGAGCAATTTTTTTTTAAATAATATCTGAGTGGATCAAATAATGTGTACTAAAATGAGATAAAATGGATTAATTAAGGATGACAGTTCAAGAAAAAAAAAATCTAACCTCGTTTGTTACCACATCCCACAGCCCATCACTGGCCAAAACCAGAAATTCCAATTCTTCATCTACCACTTGTTCCTGACAAAATAATTAACGCAGAAAAAAAAATTCTTACATAGTTTGATATAATGTCACTACAAATGTATAGTTCTTGATAGTTCACTATGATATGCAACTACAATCATATAGTGCAAGCACCAGAGAAAATTTGGTCATAAATATATGAATATAGGAAGCTGTCACGCAGAAGATTTCATAGGTGTATTGCTTCTATTCTATTAAAAATTTTGCACCAATTTTGTTAGAAAATAGACGAGGCAATAAAAGAATCATCCAAAGGTCATTTGAAGTTTAAAATGAGATCAGGGGGCCATGAGACAAAAAAAGTTTGAGTTGAGTTTCTGTAATGCAGTTCAATACCTGAATCTCAGGCTCTGCTACAACAAATTGTTTCAGAAGGCGGTTACCAAACGCCCGTGACATTGCCAATATGCCTCCAACTCTCCAAGTACCTACAGAACAAATATGAGCACAAATGGAAAACAGTCCAATAAAGCCACATGTTTTCCCTGTAACACATAAAATGCAATTAACTCAGTGCAAAGACCTAACTATATGATCACCAATCATGAATCAAGTGCCTAACGGTTTCATCATAGAAACTGATACTCTGTTAACTGACTATCCAAATGCACTACACTTCTCCAACTTAATGTCAGTGGACTTTTCTGTTGGCCATCCTCACTTCCAGAAAATGGAGCAAATTTCTCATCCATCAGCTAGTATTCAGAACAAAGTGGAAACACGAGAAATGTTGCATCAAAAGAGAAAGAAGGTGGGCACCCTCTGTGCTAATATCTAAACCGTATGTTGAGCAATTATGATCCATACATAAGCTTGCAATGGAAAGATTGTTATATAATTGATCTTCCATAGCAACATGAGAGGAAATACGTCTTTGAAATATCATGAGACTTACCAGCCCACATGACAACTCCTCCAGCATCCTCAATTCTCTTGCGTTCATCACTTCTGTTTGGCTTCTGATCATCAGAGAGAGGGATTGCTACAACCAAGAGTATTGGAGTTTGATACTTCAGGTATAACTTATTAACTGCTTAAAAGGTCTAGACATATGACATGGTAAAAGTCAGGAGGCACATAGGAAAGAGGAAATTGAACTACAAAAGAATAGAGGAGCCAGAAATAGTACAGCTGGCAATTTCATTGGTCTCATTCTACAAGCACATAAATTTTAATATGCTGCAAAACCTCAAAGCCGCCAGTTGTATACAAAATTTGTTAACTAAATATACCATCTATAAAACATTTTTCACATTTACTAACACAGGATTTTCAAATTCATATATCTCACTTAGATTTGAATAGCCACATCCTTTTTTAGTTTAATTTATGCAAGTAGGATTTTTTTTTCTTTAAAAATAATTCACAAACATCATATATTTTTAGCTCAAAATCAGAAGATCATGCCTCTAATATACAATGCCCTGATATGGACATGGAACACCATAGGTAGGCACCAATGCAACTAATATAAAAAAAGTAGGGTATGCCAAGGCACTGATACAGCAGTTAATACCTTTTCTCTCTTGTCTTTTACATATGAGATATATTTGTGTCCAATTTAGATGATGTATTGCTCTCACACAAGTAACTTGTAAGAAGCATGACAGTCAATTCCTCAAACAAAGAGGCATAGCAGTTCTTAACAAAAATGTTTCAAAGACATGAATATCTTTAAAAGAGACGAGTAAATTAGAAAACAGAAAACATCGGTATGAACATTAGTCAAAAACTTAGTCGAGAGATCAAGAGAAAAAATCACCTTTTCCTGTCTTTGATATCACAACACGTGAATCTCCAACATTAGCTACATATAAGCGCTTGCCTATCAGAACAGCTGTAGATGCTGTAGAACCATCATCTCTGGAAGTATTGCTTTCAGCAGCTAGAAAGTCTGAATCAGTTCTACGATATGTTTCACCTGAAAGTCAACATGACAGGTCAAATTGGAAACAGGTTTACAAGAGAAAAAAAATCTGCCCTAAAAAGGCTATAAAATCAACAAATAATTTCACAAGTTAGTCTGTACTTATTGCAAGTTTTGTGTGTGTCATGAACTTTGGATGCCTTGTAAGGTTGTCAAACAAGTGCTCCTTCAAATACTCAGCAGCACGTGAACCACCATGCCCTGCAACAACAAATTGTCTTTAAGGTAGAGACGTGATACTCAAACAACCAGAAAAGGATAATACTAGAAAGAATACCAAACCATCAAATATTCCAAAAAGATAAATTGTCTGTCCATCAATCTTAGCTGATTTTAGATCATAGCAGTCCTCCATGCTCACTCTTTTTCCCCTGAAGCTGGAGTATCCACAAGTTAAACTACCATCCTCACTGCAAACAAGTTGAACAGCCTATAAGATCAAGACTTCAGATGAACCAATTAACAAACAACATATAATGAAGACTGTTTTTCTGACAAATTACCAGGTCACCTAGATTGGATACAGACTTATGGTTACAGGGGTTAGATTGCATATACTGATGCTTCATAGACCCATTTTGGCAGAAGACTTATGCACTGGGCCATCCTTTTTTCCTTAGTTTCACTGAAAGCCCAATTCTAAGTCCAAAAGACTGATGATAGTTGGGTAGAACATTAAATTGCAACCAATCATGACCAGTGAATAAAAGAGTAACCACCACAAGTCAAAGTTCTCATCTATTTAATATTGGACACACTGTCTGTTCCCCACATTGAGCTCTACTGAGAGTATCATCACTACCAAATCAAGGTCACTACCAAATGAAGTTATGTAATATCATCACCAAAGAATGGAATCATAAAAGATTAGCATGAGATTGTAACTTATTTTAATTAAAAAAGGCTTTTTAGTATCTTTAATGATCTTAGGTAAATCCATTTAAACAAACATAAAAAAACTCGGTAAAAACACTTGGACTTCTGGAGATCCAGAATTAGAAAAGATGGTTCCTCAGGAAATATTTCAATCCATTTGTCCATCTGTTGATCAGGAGGCATCATTTTGACACCAAATTGAGTTAAATCACATTCATTGGTCAAAATACCACATTAAAAAGCCTTCCGAATGACAACCCATATCTTTATACTATAAACCAAAAGCCTATGCTTCTGAAAAAATAAAAGATGGAGTAGTGGCTAAAATCTGCAGAGTCTTCAAACACAAAGTGTTTCAATAAAACTGCTAAAAGTAGATAAAATTGCCAAAAATAAACCAAGATGGTATGGACATGCTAATGCTAATTATAAAATGCTGCTGAAGCAAAGAAAAAAAAAACAATGTTCTCTGGAAGGTCTAAGAAACACTTATTGAAAACTGATAATACTTCATAATCACAATGATGCTACAGAAACGAGAAGGTTATTGATTTAATAACATCGATAAACTCACAAGCTATGTATTTTGGCTTCTTCGAACCCACAGCAGCAAACTTAAATCCCGACATCATGTCATTGAGCACTTGATCAATTAAGTAATCAGTCAGCTAAACATAACACAAATGAAAAAGAACTTCTTTCAACTATTTTTCCTTTAACTAAAAAAGTCTCAGCATATTCCGTAAGGAACTTCTTAAAAGAGCATGATACCAGAAAAACACCCAAGATATGCATCCATCCATCCAAGACAATTGCCCAAGAATCATAATTATCAGAACACAATTAGGCAACGACCTGAAAAGTCTCGGATCACTAGTTGGACCACTGGGTCAATTAAGTCAGACCACATATTTAATAAAATATTTTATAAAATAGAATATCGAAATAAAAAATACTAAAGAACTTGAAAATTTAAGAGGTTTGCTAGATTCCAAAGTCTATAGCCCATTTTCTTTAATTCTTCTCCTTTTTTGTTGTTAACACTCTAAAAGATAAAAATGGCACCAGCTAATGACAATTACCAACAGAAAAAGGGAGGTTTTTGATCATTTTTGGGGCATTTTAAAAGTGGCAGAGTATGGATTTGACCAGCAGAATCTTCCCATACATAAAAAACCATCCGATTGGACTTGATTGAACATGATTTCTGACATTGGACTTGATCAATTTGGTCTGGTCCAGTTGTTTTAACTATGCCCAAACTAATACCTTCCTTGTAATTGCCACCATATAATTTAAACATAAAAACCATTTCCACATTTCATAGATTTAGATGATAAAATGAACACGGCAAGAGCTACATACAAACTTATATACAAGAAACCAGATATTCTTGCCGCATCTCTTCCACACTTTCTATAAGGAAAAAAATTGACAATATTCCAACCTACTTCAATTATCCTCATCTTACCAAAAACCAACTCGCATCTTGCACAAGTAGATAAGCCCTACAATAAAAGCATGTGCCAGCATGTTCTAACTCCTCATACCACACGTTACTACAGATAAAGGACTAGTAAAGCATATGTTTTAGGCAACACTCATTTTGCAGTTTAGTCTCACCCGCTTAACAGGAAGTTGGCATGTGATATTCCCAAAAGATATAGACAGAGGATAACTAGCAAATAAGCATATAGCATGAAACAGTAACCAACACAGCGTTTACTATTAATTAAATGACACAATAAATAGAGAATATTCACCCAGTTCTTGAGTTGGATTACAAGCAGTACTTTACTATCATTATAATATTTACCTTTTCCATCTTCCACTAGCATAATCACCATTGCCGATACGTTCCTTTTTGGGTGTTAAATCAGTGGCAGCTCCAGGCTCCACAGCTAGACCAGAATCCACCATCATCTTTACAACTGCTCTAGATCAACCCTGCTTCTTAGGCAGCTCAAACCAAGCTTCGTACCTTGAGCACAACCCGACCCTTCTACCCCGTCTTCCTTGGTAGTGGAACCCTTGTTTTTTTTGTCCGATCGACAAAAAATGTCTACGCCAGCATTACATACCATCTAACTTGCCTGATGAGTGTCCACCATACCATAACATCTCATGCAACAAAACGAAGAGGGAAAGAATTGAAAGCGGGCTACAAAATGAAGATTGCAGTGTCGCAGTCCGGCACACACAACAATTCTTTTTCCACTCAAGACGTAGTCTATTTGAAACAGAAGACGAAAATAGTAAGACTCCCTACGTGGTTTCTGATGCAATTTCTTTCCTCCAAAAATCGCACCAGGGCTCCGATCATCCCAATTTTAGGCTCGGTTTGGCTAATGGCTCCAGGGAAAAAACGCATGGATACGAGAAATTTCAAGAAAACGATCCTCAAATCCACAAACGGAACCTTCTGATCCAAAACCACGTCGATCTGAGATCAGCGGACGCAGAAAGGAGGCCGTGAGCCCTGCAAATCGTCCCAGGCTGGCGCAAGAGAGAGCGATCAGATTCAAGATCTAGAATTCGACTTGGGTTCCGGAGAGGGCGGCGGCGATCGGAGAAAACCCTAGAGAGAAAGGGGGATCGGGCGATGGGAAGTGGTGGTTGCTGGGGGTGCTCTTTTGGTTTTTTTAGCTCGAAATAATTGGAGCGGGAGAGAGAGAGAGAGAGAGAGAGAGAGAGAGAGAGATGAGGAGAACGTGGCGCGGTGGTGGCAGTAGCGTTATATCGGCCTTCGTACCGGTGCATGCCCGAAACCACCGATGCACCGTTGTGTACAGATCGTAACGTAGATTTATGCTCGCTGGTAGTATCTGATGTGACGAATATGGATGTCGATAACACTTTAGTTAATACTTGCATCTGTGACTCGATTAGATGAATTAGAGTTATAATTAAACAAAAGATAAATGTTTTATGAAAGTTTCATATTGTCTTAGGTATTTTGTTTTAAATAATTCAAGGTAAAATTAAAAAATAATAACTTATTTATTGAGGGAAATAGTTATTGGCGTCCTAAGTCAACACGATGTAGTCAGAACCCATATGCATAGGGTTAGTCAAGGTGTATCCGAGGTGGTAATGTCGAGCTCTCGTTATGTCACTTGCTTCATGACCGAGGTTAGAAGAGGTTTCCAGACCTGATTCTTCTAACACCCAAGCTAGTAAATCGAGTTATATGAGTGTATATACTAGTTATAAAAAAAAGTAACCCTCCTCTTCGTTATGTTGAAGATGAGCTTTTATACATAATCATAAAGGGATAGAATGTAGAATATTTTATGGGGATGTAGCCTCTAACCATCTTTAAGAGTCTTCCCTTTAACCTCTTGTCCACGTGGGCAATAAAAAGGGACAACTCATAATGACTTGCTTTGGACCTTTGCCTACGTGAGTAAACGAGGGGAAGGTGACCTTCATCTTCTCCTTTTATCTTGGACACCACATGATGGTTAGTATCATATGACAATTACCCAACGATATGCTCCCTATCATTTATCCCACCCCCTTAGGTATGCTTGGAGACTCTTGTAAGAGGGGTCTGAAATGTGACATCTGGTTTATCCAACTTGTCAAGCTTATACCTCTTTGATCCATTTGTCGACCTGATGGCATGTTTAGTTTTTTAGACACGAGTTTATCCAACATGTTCGTCCGAGATCACCTCCCTCCAACACTATTGATGGTGATCCGTTTACTGACCTATCCCTCGTATCGTCGAGAGACGTACATTGATCGAACGAGGTCGGGTTTTGAGAGTGGGAGTTAACTTTACGAGGGTTATTAAGTGTCGACAAAGGATCACTCAGCTCTACAAACCAAGAGAGGACCTATCTAAGTGGTTGGCCGGTGATCACTTGCATAATATACGCTTAAAAACAAGGGTGGACCTTTTCGACCACCAATACTAATACAAATACGAGTCTCTCGTTGAGGGGGTATCATTCCTTGGATCCGCTTAAAATATGATCGATAATAGATAGTCATGAAATATTCGAGGCAACCTTTAACTACCTCCACCAATCTCCCATTGACCTTTTGTCCACGTGGGTGACAAAGGAGGGACGTAAACAAACGAGGATGATTTTCGCCTTTTTCTTTTACTTGAAGGATGATTTTTATCTTTTTCTTTAACTTAAACATCATATGATTATCTATGGGATGATAATTAGTTACACCGGCACCGATAGATAACGACAACGAGCTAAACCAACTAAACGGCTGGACCTCGTGACATTGGAAGATGGTGATACGCCAGTAATCGTCATGCAGGTGGTGGGGGTTTATCCTATCGTAACTACTGATCTCAATTCTCGACCCAAACAAGCAATGGACAGACGCTTTGATGAACTCTCCTCTTGTGGAGTTCCTCAATACCAATGTGGCTCGTAATTTATGTTAGCACAGCCAACAGACGAGACCAAAAAAGAAATTGCCAATTAAATTAAATATATCTTAAAAAGCTGAAAACAACTAAAATTATCTCAACAAAAAAATTATGATCCAAGTTAATATATTGATCCGACCTTCCCTTGGTCAAAGCTGGTCAACCTAATTATCAAAACATTATGTTCTTCCATGTCTAATGCCAACAAAGGGGTTCCAACACTTTCTAGTTTTCAGCACAAGAAAAACAAATACCAGCAATTGATAAAGATTATTTAGCTAGCTTTCTGCATCTGTGTCCATAACACACATCCACACGTAAATTTTCAGCATTAAACGTATATCGGTTCTTACAGCGGACACGAGTGCGGTTGTGGCAAAAGTGTTTCTATTATTCCCAGTAAAACAATCTGCTGCTATAAACCAAATTGCAAACCTACTTGCTTGTTTATATACATATGCATGATTCTCTGGACTGTTTCTTTAAACCAGGTCAGTGGGATGGGCCTTCGATGAAACTCTCAGCTCCTTGGGTCAGCAGATTGTTTGGCATGCGAAGATCTCCTGACTGGCACATCAGCATGCGCCGAAAGAGGCTGAAAGCTGGAATTGGCGACAAACCACAGCTGGACCCATTTAAGATTGCATAATGTGTACTTGAGAGCTTTTGTCCAATTCTCCTGATTGTTGAAGCTATGGGTGATTGTGTAGTTCCCCACATTGTCATTCTCAATTCTATCAGAGAAGAAAATGGCCGAATCATTAAACCAGTAGCAATGGGCTGCCGGCGATGTATAAAACCCACATCAACCACATCAAGCAATTTAAATTGTCTCCCATAGCGGGACTAAACTAGTTCCAATGCAACAATGCTTAAAACCAAGCAAAATGTTAATGGACAATAGGAAAAGTTTCATTCCACAAATAATGTATAATCATGGTGTACCAAAATCTCACTTGTTGTCAGAACAAAGTATTCAAACCAAAGAATGCCCATGTAGCCAGAATTTTAGGTTCCAATTTTGAAGCACATAAGCTAATTTGAAGTGAAGTCACAAAAGATGGAAATTTTTGGGTAAACTATTTTGTTTGGGCCTGGTTAATGAGGACATACATTGTGTAGGACCAGATTTGAGGACCTCATACACTGTGATAGTAGCTCATGTTTTTGCATCTTCATAATCCAAATTAAGCCTACTTTATTATTATTATTATTTATCCTTTTTCTTTTTTTGTTGAGGACAGAAGATCAGATTGATAACTTTGGTCTTGTGAGAACCCCATGAAGGTATACTCAGTCTAGGATAAGAAATTTTGGCTGCACATGCCATATGCAATAAAGTCCGTTTTGCACTACACGGATCTTATAAAATCTCCAGTATTACGAATTCTTCTAGGATCAGGATATTCCACAGAACAATAAAACATTTACACTCAAAATGCTCCTCGAAAAAATAACAAGATCATGACAATAAAAAGTGTACTAATGCCAAAGATGCACATGGGGCAGGGCTAAATACATGTAAACCATTTGCAATTTAGTGCATAAGTTAATGATGCAAGAGTAAACATACATGACCTTACTTGCAAATAGAACATGTTAATTGACAAAAAATAGACAAGACTAAGAACCTAAGTCATGAACTAAACAAGTGAAACTTGGCAGATGAAATAAGCAGTTTGTGCAGCTCATTTAAAAAATAATCATCATATAAGAGAATAACTTAAAAACAGAGAATCTTTCATTTTCATTAATTAGCTATAGAGAATATAATTTCATTAAGATTGCACGATGAGCAAAGTAGTCTAATTAAAGAGAAGACCTACTTGTATGGCAGTCTAAAGCATTTCTCAGGAGGTGTATTATTTTCTTGGTCCTTCAGATTTGCAAATTCTGCAAACTCTTTGAGGCATGTCAAAAACAATGTCGTTGCTTTGTCATAGCGACTGCTCCAGAACAAATTCACAGGACCAAACCTGGGAACAAAAGAGATTAAATCTCAACATTTACATGCTAGTAAACAACCACAAGACTACAAATTCGGGAGAAAGAGGTAACAGTGGATTTCGGTGAAGGCTTTTTGCACCACTTAGACAAAGAACAATGCCCACAGATTGCTTCCATGCATCTGAATTATTATGAAGAGTTCCTAAACACTTAACACATGAAAAGTGATATATTTTGATGTTATGAGCCTTCCAGGAAACAAGCTAGACCCTTCAGTTCGAGGCCTCTTTGGTTGCACAATCTGATTCCATTTTTTCTGATCAAAGTAATTTATGGATCTCATATAACCTACGCACTAAATAAAGGAAAAAAAAAAAAAAGGGTTCAGGGTCAGCTACTTTCCATCTTTTAATATATCAATTGGATATTACAACAGACTATCCAGAAATGCTAATCTTAGATGCAAACCATCTTGTAGCTTCATCATGAACACAACATATTTATTCGATCATATCTTCTAAAATTTCCTTCGGTTTTCTGATTCGTCTATCAAGTTCAATATCCAAAGAAGTCTTGATCAACTAGCAGTACCAAGAACAGCAGCAATTAGTTATCATTTATGACAACATTTATTGTAGTCTGCTCTTATTTCACATGCTCCAGTTATGCAAATACTAAAGAAACCTTAAGATATGTAGCTATTATTTCACCTCCTCATATCACTATGATGTAATAGAAAAACACAACAAACTCCCAATGATGATAGACAAAGAAGTAAACTCAATAGATTTCTTAAGCAGTGGGGAGTTCAACAAAAGAACCAAGAACTAGTAGTGTACTACGTGACAGCATGGGACGTTGTGGTCATAAAGCTTATGAAATACAATTATGATATCTCTTTGCAGGACTTCACAAAATATAGTAATCTTTCTATCTACCAGAAATCTAGTGAATGATGAATTAACAGATCAAATCGGCATGCTTAAGTGTAAACATCTGTATATAGAATAACTTAACAGAAATCAGTAAAATCAGTAGACTTTAAAATATTATGCAGAAGAGGTGAGACTAACTTCACTTACAGTTGATATGCATTATTGTTATTGTCCAAAATAAGGGGATAGCTTCCCATCGGAAGAATCTTTATTCGATATCTACCAGATATAAGTTAAGGAATGTGATGCAAGTAACCATGAAGAAAATTGATTGTCTTCTGCTTGGATCGAGCTTGATGAGACAAAAGCTGGAATGAAGAAATACTAATATGCAGGATTGCAACCATGCAAAATCAGAAGTATAGACCTAACACTATGTCCAAAAACATATGACAAAAAGAGGGATAAAAGCAGAGAAAGGGTCCCCAAACATTTCAAGAGCAGAGAATTGGAATGTGCATGCCCGTCATATTGATGCATAACACAAATCACAAAGATGCAAAGAAAAAGGTCTAAAAAAACAAACTTACAACAATGGTGAGTACTAAAAGATACAATTAAGGTTTCCTTGTGACTAAGAAACCAACCATAACCAGCAACCTCAAAAAATCTCACTTATGCAGTCAATCAACTTCATAAGATTGTAAAACACTGTCAAAAACCGTTTGATGGAAAAACAACAATAAAGACTGTCTACATCTGTAACCTTAAGGATAATGCACCAGATATTTTGTTGTCAATCAATATGGCAGCCATAAGTCTGCCTTATAGCATGAATTGGTGTTAGCAGAAAATCATATTGGGATAACCGTCCCATAATCCAACACTTTCTCTGCAAGGATATGTCCCAAAGTAGAAAATCTTGTACATTTCTTCATAAAGGTCACCAAAAAACAAAGTTTCATACCAACTCAACAAACATAAACTCAAAAAAGCCACAAATCTGAAGAGTAAAATGGTTGAATTGGGCAACCCCCATCAAGTGTTCACTTGAAAATAGGTTGAAAATGAAGCTATCTCAAAACTCTCAATTAAAATACATTTTCAGAATAATCACATATTCATGGACATGCTTTACAACAACATAAAAACAACATGGACTGTGCAAACAGATATAAATCAGTTGAAAGATACAGAAACTTTGGCCGAAAATGTTGAGCCATGGTATGTAGAAGAAGACATGCCTGGCCCCAAGCAGCATTTATTTCATCCCATTCAACCTGGAGATCAACAGAATGGTCAATGAAAAAAAGAAAAGACCAGCTGAAAAGATGGAAAATCATTATAAATGACAGAGTGCATCATGCATAACTCCGGCACAAAATTACATGGTTGGTGATTGACCAGCAATGCAAAATTGCACCAAAATAAGAAAGGATCAAGAAACAAATAGAGTAAATCTAACTGAAGAAAGTAAAACAGTTTAATATGTCCTATCGATTTTGTTAAATATAGTAAAGCAGAAGACAAGTATTTAAGGAGCTTTAATAAAGAATATTGAGGAACTTTTTGCCCAGTCCTGGTGTAGCATACCCGTATCTTAGGAAGACGGCCAAGTCGAAAGTTGTTAATAGTTCCAAATTCTCCCTCATGTGAAATAGAGAAAGCATCAGTTAGCACATTAATTCGCTTCAGTAATTCTAAGTGTGCTTGTGAAACTTCTATCTTGGCTAATAGAGCATCTCTCTCTTCCTGACATGTTGGAGAAAAACTCAGTAACAACCAAGATAAACAAAAAAAAATTAACAACTATAAAGTCCTAATACATGAAATATGTAATATATGTTTCCTAAACTATGACTGCCATATAATGAGGCCAAAGGCAACAGCCTGCCACTATTTTTTCAAGAAAATTCAGCATCAGAGGCAAATATTATAATATTTGAATCAGACAATACAAGAAACAAGATTAGTCAAGTTGCATATCAGACAATTAAATAATGTACCCTAAAAATCTGCATTAAGCTCCCAATAATCTTAGGCCAGGCAACTACTGCAGTAAATAAATCAGTCCATCTATATTATCTTTTCTATAGGAGTATGTAGCATCAAAGAAAATGGTTCTGCAATTGTAATTTTACATAGTTAATTTACATACTGAAAGATAATATAGTGATCTGCACAAAGACCATGCAGCACTGTCAACAACCAACAAAAATCAATTATGTATCCGTCTAAATCCACCATTATCAAGATCAGATCTAAATAAGTTCACTACTATCAATTCTCGATAGAATTTTTTTTTCCAAAGGGTAAGTGATGAAAGCAAGATTCGAGCCCAAGAGCCTGCGATTGTCAAGAACTTTACCAACTAAGCTAGCTGACATGAAGGCCTTGAAGTCCAAATGCCATATTACAAGCATGAACCTTGCCATGTTTGTTTTATGTTAAGTATCTTTTTAACCTCTATTAAGAGAGCATCCCAATAATGATCATTTATGGTTATATGAAAAAAAAATTGCGCAATTAGAGAACATTTTTATGACCAATCCTGGTACTAAGATCAAAAGAATCTTGACCATGGTACCAAAGGCTCACCTTTAAACATGGTCTATGAACACTTTGTTGAAATACTTTTAGAGCCTTGGTGATATAATTAAGTACTGAAGGATGGAGAAATACACAAAGTCATGCTACTATTATATGCACCAGGAGATATTGCAAAAAATATTCTAAGCCATAACAACTCCACAAGCCTTACCAAAAATTACACACCACATTCAGAAGCATTTTAACAAAACGAAAAAAACAGAAGCATGCATAGTCAACACCACATCTACTTTGCTTTGATGTGAGAAAAGTTTAAAACTATTTAGGTCCTAGACACAAGCCTGAATAAAGCCACTGGTCTTGGACAGCACATGACAAATGATTATTAAGCTAAATGGAGACATAATCAAAATGAGGGAAGTTATTTTTATTCCAAAGCAATATAAACTCATAATTGAAAATTTTAGGATTTTACAGAAGACTACCTGATGAGAAATCAGTTGGAATTGGAAGGAGTTGAACTCATGCCAATAGCTGTATAAGAAACAACAAAAATATCTCCAAATTATTTGATAGTAATGTAAGGCATGATCTCAGAATTAAATCAACATATGAACCCAAAAATCTGAGTTGATAGGAAGGGCTATAAGACTCTAGTTGAAGAAGGATCGAGGGTGTTAAACTTGTTCATGACACAGTTTTGGTCACAGGATCGCAAATGCAACATGGAAGTGAAAATTTTATGCTTAGATTCACAATTTTGGACCTATCCACTGTGATCACAAATAGGATACATTTATTCAAGGTTTTAAAGACAAGGGTCCTGTATGAACAAGTTAATATTGTTAACATGTCTGACTCCATAGTTATCCATAGGTTCACAATTTTGAATTCCATTTACTGTGGTTACAGGTTATAATTTGGGCAAGGGAAATTGCTTATACAAGCACAATGTTTTATTTTATGGTTTTAAATCCACCAGCTTATGAATGCTTGTATGGAAAAGTTGATAATGTTATTATGTCTGACTTCATATTTATTCACAGAAAAAGAAATGGCACATTTTCCTTTGTGTTCTCCTCCAGACCCTCTTCCCTCCTCTCCTAAAACCAAATGACAAAGTGGAAATTAAAATACATACCGCTCCTCTAACTCTTCAAACTCCTTGCATTTCATTTGTATCTCATTCAGTTCAGCATTAGCTTCCAAACGCTGCTTCTCAATTTCTTCAATTTCAACCTGAAGCCTTCTCTCTTCTTCCTCAATCTAGTAGTTTTTATATCAAAGGTGCTTAGAAAAGGTGAATTAATGAAATAACACTGCATAAAACAATATACTTGCTATCACATTATCATTCATAGATTTCTATTCTCATTAATTTAAACAAATTTACTGAATCAACTATATTACACCCATATAAGATATAATGTGATTTTAAGTTGGCTGTTGGTTGCTTTACATAAACCCTCCTTTTCTGGTCATGAGACTGAAATTGAAAAGGATTTAATAAAAAGCATGCACTGGCAAAATTGTGGCTGAATTAAATTGTGACATTATGACTTGTTATAGTCTATCATAACATGACATGAAAGATAGAAATTTTCAGAACCCTTTTGCACCATCAAATATTTCTTTTGTTAGCAATCCTGATGATTAAGACTTAGTGACTGAAGTCTAAGGATTTAACACACCTAAGAGTATTGTTAAAATAGTCTAAATTTATCATTTGATGTCACAAGGAGTCACTTCCTAATTTAAGTCTCTTTTATCTTCTTCATATAATTGTTGAATATTTTTGGTTTTTCTAAATACATGTACAGAAAATCAATATGTTGGAGAAAAATAATGAAGAAGGCAAATGCAACTTCAGACATTGAATATCAATCATATAAATGAATTTATCCATAATAAGATTTGATTCTGAAACTTAAGCATTAAAATCATAATAAAATCATAATGCAATGCAAGTCTCTGATGATGAACTTGTTCTAGGTTGTAGAATTAAACCAAAAGCAAAAGAAATAACACGAAAATTCAGTAAATTTCTCATATTTTTCACAATATATATTCTACACCTATCTTCTCGAAAAAGGGTTAACAAACCTTCCTGAGAATGCAACTTCAGAATTTAAGGGGCCTAAAATTTCCAACTGGATCTAGAAAAATGTGAAACTTTCTTTCTTCGTTTGGATACACTATCTATAAAGGGAACAACTACCAAGTATTCTTTTTCTGTTCTCCTAGGAATATGGATCTCAATTAACCTTCCCTTCTCTTAATAAAAAGAGTACATCAGAGAAACTATAAAATTCTATTGCAACAGGTTTGGTAAGCATTCAGCATTTCAGCTAGACCTTAGGGCCCTAAGAGGGGGATGACAAGTGAACTGAAATTATGTATTTCTTACCATCTTTCAGGTCTTTTTATTTCTCAGATTCTTGAAATTGGCCAACTTTGGCTTATAACTATGGCCATAATCTCTTCAGATGCAAGACCCTTTCTAGCATCCTGAGACTAGGATAGCCCATCCATCAGGTTTTAGATGATCTAAGAAGAGGAGAAGACGTAAAGAAGAAAGTTTCTCTTAGGCCTGTTTAGGTCTCTTTCAGCAACATGCTTCAGTCACAATATGGATATGCATTAAAACCAAGCCAAAATGCATATACTCGAGCATTACCTTTGTTTTCTCTTGTAGAAAGTCAGCCTCACTAAGAACATCATCGGATTCCATTTCAAATCGTTGAAGACATGATTCATAGGCTTCAATGTCTTGGTTCACATCTTCAACCTCTTCAAGAAGTTTATCTGACAACAGTCTTATGCATTCCAAACAAATAGGTTGCTCAACCTACAAGGAAGTGTATGAGAACTAAAGAACTGTTTCTTCAAAAACAGTAAACATAGTATTCGAAGAAAGAGGTGTTTGAGAACTGGTAGTCAACTGCCAATACCTGCGTCTGGGAAGTTGCAATATTAAATACCCTTTTCAAGATTTTGCTAGAGTTGAATCTTGGGTCGTTGACCTGCAAACCACTGCTAGGACTTTCACCTTGGACCTGTTCTTGGGATCCCCTCCCTTCAGGTGTAGACTCACTCCTGTACATTGAAGCAGCAGCAGGTGGTAACACAACAAATGACTCCGTGACTACCTTTGCAGAGTGGCTACTGTCTGGTTGTGGAGTAGTGCTTCGTGGTAGCACCACAAACGAATGATCTACTTGGCTAGAGCCCATCACGCTTCCCTGAACTGTAGAAGCTTCCATGCCTACATGCATTCATAGTGCAAATCTTAATTTTATGCCACACATTTCGATCAATATGCAAAACATCACAAATTTTGAGCCAAAAAGATGGTCCTTTTAAGCATCGATCACCTTACCAGTTTGCACCAATGTATTGACTAGTCGTCAGTATGGTACATACCGAACCATATTGATGTATCGACACATAGTATGGTAGGGTGTATTGACAAATTAATATGTACCACTTGTACCGGTCCCCTATTAGACCGGTACATACCGCTTGTATTGGGCAATACGTCACGGTACGACAAACCTTGCTTTTAAGCCTCGTTCCAAACAAATCATATTGCTGCATTTTAGACACCCAGACACTCATCCGATCAAGGAGAGAAATCTCACAAGAAGGAAGCGAAGGAAACAAGCTTATTTTGGATAAACAGAGTCCAGGTCAGTGACAGTTTGATATAAACACCAAAAAAGTAGAAGAATTGTACTCAAATTGCTAACAATTTCAAACGACCATGCCCATTATAGTCAAACGACCACAACCGATCCTCCGTGATCAATTTATGCTAATCCTAGGTTGCTACTAACAATTTCAACCAGAGATTAAAGAGAAGAGAAGACGAGACCGAAGATGTCAAGAAGGAGAAGAAACTCTAACCGGAGCAGGAAGGGTTGCTGAAGAACTTGTCATTCTTGGAATCGACATTGATGACGTGCAAGGCGTGGCGACAGCTCTGGCACACCCATCTGGGGATATTGGGATCCATCGAGAAGTTCCTCTATCACACCCTAGATTTATAAAATAATAAATTATCAATTTCAAATTTTATAATTTACAGAAGATTTTTTTATTTTGAATTCAAAATCCTTATCTTCATAACACTAAATATTTTAAACTGAAAAAGAACTACAACTTCTTGGTAGGGTCACAAATGATTAAAGTCTCTTCCACCCAAGCCTTGTTTCTATTACAAATTAATAGGTTACTCTGACAACAAATACAAGATAAAAACATATCAACATCCATATATGCTGGTAGGAACCTCTAAAGAAAATCATCAAAATAATCTTTAATACTCATCAAATATATTTAAATATTTACAATTTAATATGACATGATAACATATTAATTTATTATGAAATTTTTGTATCAAATCAACAAAGATAATTCTTATGCAACAAACAAAATCATGAATCAATCACATGCACCACATCACGATAACATACATAACAATTAAACAAAAAAGTCGTACATCAAACACTCGATGGTGCACTCTCCTAATAGCGAATTGAGAGTTATACTCCATGAGATAGGTTTTATATTCTCCCAACAGTAGATAGAAAGAACCCATATCGCACTCCCAACAGTAGGTGGAGATATATCCCTGACCCGCACATGTGGGGACATGTTTCTTCCACCAGAGGATGGAGGAACCGTCTAGCCATCACATATGATGACCCGCTCATCTCCGAAGGAAATCGCCCTACCTATCCTCGGCAATAATACATAATCATCTATAATCATTCATTTACGTTCATCCATTCTCACGCATGCATTCAAAGAATTAATATGATAAAGTAACAAGAGAGACTATGCTTAGTGTATGACCTGCTAAACTATGTCCATTGGTGGCTTCACACTATGATGGACTTGTAATTCCTTTTACATAGTGCACTTTCAGAACCGTTCAACATAGCCCACATATACCATATGATAATAATCATAGTAATATCATGATCATCAACTTAATCTCAAAAATAATGGAGAACCACTAATTATTTCCAAATCACATATTTAAATAAAACTTTAAGTTCATCATATCATAAAGACAAGAGGTATCAATCACTCAATAACCCTCAATCGACTTAAACCCTAATTGGAATAGCCCAATTAACTTGAATCAAACTCCATTCAACTAGGACCTAATTGAATCAACCTCTAATCCTTATTAAACCGATTTAGAATCACCTTAGACGGGTCTAATATAGATTTGATTGGTTTCAGTTGGGTCAAATGAGCTTGTATCGGTCAAATTGATCTGGAATCACTCTAAATCGACTTGAATCAATCAAACTAGTCTGATTCAAATAACTAAAGAGCTCAAGTCAACAAGGGAAGAGGGAATTGGGCTAGGTTGCACAGTGATAGCCTAAACTAGGCAAGCCCACTTGAGCCTTGGACTAGTCTTATGCGTCACACATACTTGTCCCAGGTAAAAGGTTGGGCTGAGGTGCGACGAGCTTAGCACAAGGGGATACAACATGAGTTGGACCATGCCTAGCTCGTGGGCTAGGCCTATCTGACCTCACGAGTTGGGCCTACCTATAGCCTCACGACAAGGCTTGGTTAGTCACATGGTCTAGGTCGTACTTCGTCACATGGGCAAGGATGATCCAGTCTGGCCTATTAACTTGACATAGATCATACTCAAGTTTGACCCCTTTTATTAGATTTTAATTCTTTTTTTCTTTTCAGAAATACTATAAAATGTTACATAATGACAATTAAAGGTAAACAAATTATCAAAATAAATAGTTCATTAAACTTTCAAAATTATTTCATTAAAATAGATTTCTAAATCTATTTTTATGAATTAAATAATCTAATAAATTTATGATCCCAAATTCAAAACTAATTAAATAATGAAAATTCACACATAAATCCATGAAACAAAGATATGTCAAATGAAATGAATTAGAACTATTATTTTAATCTAAAAATAAGAATTTCAACAATAGAATCAATCTTAAAATTCATTTAAACTAAAAGACAATTATAAGTCAAGCATTATTAAAATGAAATTCCATCATAATTATTTTAACATCGAAAATATGCATCATAAAAATTATAATAATTTTAATATCAAAGATTTCAAAATATAAATTAAAACTTATAAGAAAATAATAGAGGATCCTACCTCTCCTTAGGGATCCTTTCCTTAATCCTCTCGTTGTCAAGCTCGACGAGGAATGAAAGAGAGGGAACCCTCTTTATATAGGAGAAGATGAGTCCTATGAAAAGATAAGTAATGATTTAATTTTTATTTTTTATTTATTTTATTTTTACACAAAAAGACATAATTGTAACATTTATTTCTTATGGTTCACATACAAAACTAGAATTTGAAATAATTATTTCCTAAAAGTCAAATCACTCATTAAGAAATAGATATAACTAATAATTTTTAGATTAATTAATTAATTAATTAACTAAATCACTAATTATTTTTTACTCGAAGGAAATCAATTTTAATCATTTCTTCAATCATACAATACAAATAAGGTTATTAATCATTAAAATAAGGAAACACATTAATTATGGTTATTTGCTTTAAGGTAAGAAAAAAATCTTACGTCATAACATCCTCTCCTTGTCTCCTCTTCCGATTTCATCCTTCATTGAGTTAGGGATTCGTCTTCCTCTAAAATTCTTTAATAGGTCAGGAAGAGAAGGGTTTCTGTGAAGAAAAATGGAACGCATGGACTTGTAGTTAAAGAAGCTTGCTCCCGCTCGCTGGTAGCGGATCGAGCTCCATCGGGTCAAGACTGGGGGCCTCGTCGTCAAGCGCGCCAATGATAAGGGATCAAATTCCTCGTACCCATCCAATCGCGATACCAACCATGTGATCATCAGAATCTTGGCCCCCAACATGGAGATACGAGGACTAGAGGGACAAGGGACAAGAAACGATCACTATTTATTTGACCGAGTATTTCATGCATGCATCATTATATGCTCAACTAATTTGTTTATGCGATCCAGTTCATTTAATTATCTTCACATGATCCAGTTCATTTAAGGATAAACTAAAATATTTCTTGATTGACTAAAGATAAACAAAGACGTCTCTTTTGAGTGTTTTTTTTTCTCCCTCAGATCAAACTCTATCATGGTGCATGTGAAGCATAGCTCATTGGTCGCTCTATGTCGTGACGAGTCTTCCGACTCCATTTACGATAGCCCTTTCCTACTCAGGACCCCTCACCATACCCAAATACTATGTCGGATCTGATATCAAATGTCACGACCCTAGCCTAATAAGCTAACTAGCCCATCAACTTCGTTTGACCTAAATCACTAGTCAAAATGCTTAAGCTAAAGTTGATCGAATATCTCGTACCATCCGATTGTGTCACCGATGATGTGATTGTCGAAATATTGGTCGTCGACGTAGAGATCCGAGGATATGAGGGACTCTCCCCTACCTATCCTATAGGGTTGCGTCACTAGTCGAGTGACAAAGTGAGATGGAGCACATTGTCACAGATAAAGCTATAAATAAGGTGTTCAATGTAATGCTCATGTATGTCTGTGTCTTTCGATTTTGTTCATGTTTTGTATAGCATATAGAGGGTTAACAATAAGTTTGGCAACCCCATTTTGGTTGGCTTTAATGACCGTTTTAAGCTTGTAAAAGAAGGTTGTGTTATATATGGGCAATTGTGGGGATTTCGGTCTGTGATGGACCATCTTAGACCCTTTGTTGTACTATTATTCAAAGCTTACGAAGTCTATGTTTATAATTTGCATTACCTATAAAGTATTTGTTGAAATGGCTGCTTATGAATCCCGAGTAAAACGTTTTCTCTAAACTGTCTTCTCTTTTGTAGGTCCTTAAAAAGACCCTAAGAGGTTTCGGGGATGCTGACCCTTTGCGGACGGACACGCAAGGGTGCCGCACGTCTTAGGCAAAACCAGTTAAGTCCGTGACAACGTGGCGATGGTGCTGGGTTTTGCTAATGGAGGAGGCACAATGGTGTATGAGTTTATCGAGGTTTATAATGAGCACAACAAGGGGCAAGGGCAGCACAAGTGTGTTGGGAGTGGATGCATGTGGTGCTGGTGATTGCAAGCGAAGGGGTGATGGAGGGAGGTGATTAGCGGTGAGCTTCTCGAGGGCGGACAAAGAAGTGGAGACAACATCACAGGGTGAGACAAAGAGAACAAGGATCGACGTCACTGTGAGGACAAAATGGATCGAGGTGGCCAACTATGGTGACTCGAGGGCGATGTGATGCTTTGCCTCAGCAGGGCGATTGTGCCTCTCTCGTTCGACCAAAAGATAATACTATCATGCCCCTATGTATTTTTTTTCAAAAGATAGTTATATATTACTTCAAAAGCTTATTACAAGCTATATCTTACTCATCTAAGCACAAAATGAGACTAAGCTTTGGATGCCAATGTGAAATTCAAACATGATCAGTCATAAATTTCTTGTTATAACTAGCTAGCTGATAGTCACACCTATCGCCCTCTCTAAGGATATGATCTACCCTCCACTCTAAAAAAAGGAGGACAACAAAAAGATCCCTAATAGGATTAGTCAAAAACCAAGGAGAAGGATCTTCCTCCTTCAAAACATTTATAATCCGTTTAGCATCAGTCTCTATAAAGAGTTTTGTCATGCCCAATTAAATGGTAGCTTAGTTTGATTTGGATTATGTTGGGCATTGACGAGGACATCAAGCCCTTGAGTGGGGGGATTGTGAAACCCCGATTAATCCCACATTGGAAGTGGACAAAACTAAGATTGATTTATAAGGGTTTGATGGGTATACTACTATCAACTTTAGCTTAAGCATTTTGGCCAGTGATTTAGGTTCAACAAAGTTGATAAGCCAATTAGCCCATCAGGTTCGGGTTATAACAAATTTATCTAGTGATAGCTTGGAAATGGGTTTGAAGACAGATCAGCTTGGTGCTTTCAACCTTAGTTCTAAGCTGGACTCTTTGTTTTCAAGCACCAAAATTTTCTCTTAAAGACGAGGAAAAATTAATAGCCCTGGCTAAGCCCTTCCTCTTAGTAGACTAGGTAAAATTAACAGCCCCACATCCAAGGTCATATAAACCAGTAGTGGAAGCTAAATTCTGAAATGCTCTAATAACGACATTAAGTCTAAAAGAAAAACCACCATACTTCTTAAAAGACTCTTGAATACAATTAAAGCCCAAGGGATGTTATCAAAATTCAAAAAGGTCATACCATCAAAGAAATCCTTGTCGCTTGCTCGGGCGAGATCATATGATCAAGCGACAAGGAGTCATCATATGATCTCGTAATGCGTCCACCATCGCATTACCTCGGGCGAGATCATATGATGACTCCTTGTCGCTTGCTCAATCCGTTGAGCTTTATAGAGTTATTGTCTTGAGGTACCCCTCCTCAACATGTGGAGTCCATTATACATGATTCTCCCTCTAGAGAATGAGGACTTATCCCTCCTGGATATCTGTCCCGTTGGAGCAACTTTTCTCTTCACATCTTTTCCTCTGAAAGTTTCGAAAACCATCGTTCCCTTGGACTACTCTGCCTTGCTAAACGAACTATACACTGTTCCACTCACACAAACGCACTTGCTAGATTGCGACTCTTTACCAATACAGCCCTACTGCACCACTCAAGGCCTAGTAGCATACTGAACTTGCCACATACTTCGGTCTCATACAAAAGTATCTTTCCCATGCCAAAGACAAAGATTCAATGCTCCATAGCACCGAGTTTCGATCAGCTTGGGATGGCCACAGATAGTCCATCGTCCACATACAAGCCCTTGCATTATTATCAAATTCTTCAAGTTAGCAATTCCCCCCACATCTATAAGCTTTGCATAACTCTTTCGATCGTCGAGCAACCAATCCCTCGCACGATCTCATCCGTTGCCAAGCGCCCCGCTTGCCTTGAGCACCGTCAAGTTTGGTTGTCAACGTCGAGCCATAGCTCGAACTCAACCATCCTAACCTTTATGCACTATGTGTTCTTCCCAACTAGCTTGTCCTGGTGGTGTCTCTCGCACGAAGGGTTGTTCATTCCTTTGAATACCAATCTTGGATACCCGCTCCTCCAAGTGACTCATTTCCCTAAGTCTCTATGCATGTTTCCCTCAAACGGTCATGCATGCTAGTTGCCCTCAACGTAACCCTACTAGGTCCACCACGTTTGCGTGTCAAATGTTTCCAAGTGTGATTGTCCTGCTCTGATACCATCTGTCACTGACTTAGCTGGTTTAGCCTAAGTCGTGCGGCACCCTTACGGTTAGCCTCCCCGAAACTTTTTACGATCCCTTAAGGACTTGCAAAAGAGAAGACGGGTTAGAAGAAAAGTTTAACTCAGGATCCACGAGCAATCATTTCAGCAAATACTTAATAGACAATACAAATTACAAACATAGACTTCGCAAGCTCTGAACGGTTGTGCGACAAAGAGTCTAATATGGTCCGCTGCGACCAAAAGTTCCAACAAGTTCCCACAAAACACTATTGTGGAACAAGGCAATGAACTAGCTCTAGACATTACCCCACAGACCCATCCAGCCATGTGCCACTCGGGTAGCTCCCGAGTGTTGTGCTGGCTGACACTCTGCACCTCTTTGTAGAGTTGGAAAACCCCCAAATTGACTACTTGGATGACCTGTTTTTGGACAATTTTGCCTTTACACAACGACTGCACAAAATTTGTGTCTACAAGACTGAAACAGCCACAAAAACCAATCATAATGGGACCACCAAACCTACTACAAACCCTCTATATGTTGTGTACGACATGAACAAAACCGAAAGACATGGACATATATAAGCATTACATCAAACACCTTGTTTATAGATTTACCCATGATAGTCAAGAGGAGAGAAAGGTCTTGAGGGGGCCTCCGCATAGGAGTTCATCTACTCTAAAGGAGGATGTTGTGCCACCATGGAAGTTAGGGTAACAAGAGCCGATTCCACTTTACGAACTAGGGATAGAAACGAGTCCCAAGTAACCAGGTCTTAAGTAATATCCACGGTAAAACCAACACCATCCGAATTGGGTTCAATGATGCTTGTGGGTTCGCTGAAGGAGGACCACCATCCTCGGGAAACATCTCAAAAACATCCTCATCCGAGTCCACCATCTCACCCATAAGGTCTGATTCCACCACAACTTGTTTGCCTTGGTCAGTGAAGCAAGGCCCATGTGGAACAACGACTTCGAGCGTAGACCTCAAGCCCTGCCCATCGCAAATAATGCCAGAGGATGTGCCTTGAGCCTCACATGACTGTTCACCATCGGAGACCATATGAGTCATGGGTGGCACGTGCTCCTCATGAGTTAAAAGAACCCGTTGAGGAGAAGGGCCACCACCATCTTCTCCGATTCCGACCACCCGGACGGGCGCCAAGAGGGGACATAGATCCATGGACCACAAATTTCCGCCCTTAGATCCACCCTGAAACGCACTGCCTGAGCCTTCCAACTCCAGAGAGAGTTGCTCAGCCACGCCATTAGGAACTTGCAATCCCATGGGGAACGGATTCGAGGCATGTTTTGCTGTAGGACATTCGGGGGGTTTCATGACATAGACAACCACAGGAGAAGCACATAGACAAAATCCTCTCATGGACCACAACCTGGAAAAATTATTCCGGAGGCTTGCCAGCTTGTTTAAGGGGGCAAGTGAGGTCAATTTCAATACAGACGCTAACGAATCGGCCCCTTTAAAATGTAAAAGCCCTATCAATCTTAAGGGGATGCCCTATGATGGAAGCAATACGGGTGATGCCCTCCTTGTTCGGCAGCCCAGGAAATTGAATCCACACAGGGGCGGAGATGAAGGACTGGAGGAGAGGTTGGTAGTTTGCACGCCAAGGAATAAGGTGGATTGAATCTTCTTATCGACAGAGGTCCCAGGGTTTGCGCCACTCCCTGAGTTCATCCTCCGCGAAGGTAGCACTGTCTTCCGAAGAAGACCGGATACGCTCAAAGGTAGTAGAGGAGCAAACCAGAGCTAAGAGGAGGGGCCTTACCTGCAATGACCGGTGCCCAAGACAGATTTTTGGAAACCCCCAGACGGTATGGATCCGGGGGTTTCGCCGGAGGAAGAGGGGCAGAAGGTTTCGCAGGCGAGGAAGGAGTTGAGGACGGAGGTGGCCTTGACGTGGAAGCCTCCCCATCATGCTTCCCCGAAGGCCTCACTGGAGCAGGACGGACCGGCTATGACTCGCCCGCAGGAGACACCACCGCAGGAAAGGGGGAGGGGGAGGAGTCGCCCGCACACCCGCGCCGCGAGCAGACCGGTGAGCAGTCGATGCAGGAGAACGAGCCCTCACGGAGGCACCGGCACCGGCACGAGCAGACGAGGCCATCTCCCCGGTTTTCCGCCTCCGTCAGCTTCTTGATAACAATAATCTACCAAGCGAAGTGGAGATACCGGACGCACTATGTAATTAATGGCATGTGTTTATGGTGGGAGAGATGATCACAAGTGAAAAATCATTCTTTGCACACATGCAGAATGAATTAATGTTCTTTTATATTACATCTTCCTCCTAATCTTTGTAAATATAAAAAACTATGATTATTAAAATCACATAATGATAAAATAAATTTATGATATATATATATATATATCTCTTTTAATATTATTCAAAAAAATTATTTGATCTATAATTGTACGTCATCAAATATGAAAGCATACTACTTGACACAAAATATGCTCGATTCGGATTCATCATTAAATTTGTAGTGCATTCCCAGCAATGATCGATGATAATACTTTGCTTGATCTTATGATTAATTACACCTCTTATTACATAAGATGTGTGGAACAGTCTAAAAAACAACCATGACGAATGATCTCAATCTTCGACCAAAACAAGCAAGTGAACAAGATCAATAAATTATATGATGGGTGGACGCTTTGACGAACTCTCTTCACTTGTTGAGTAATTTATGTTAGTACAACTCACCGAAAGAGACAAAAAACCACACACACACACACAAATTAACTTAATTATGTCTTAAAAAGCTGAAAACAAGCAAAATTATTTCAATAAAAAAGACTTATGATTCAAGTTGATTACTGAAAATATATTGATCAGACTTTCTCTTGGTCAAAGCAGGACAACCTATGTATCACAGCATTATGTTCTTCCATGTCTAACTCCAACAATGGGGTTCCGACACATTCTAGTTTTCAGCACAAGAACAACAAATACCAGCATTCTATAAAGACTATTCAGCTAGCTTTCTGAATCTGTATCTATATCCATAACACGTCCACTCTGCACGCAACATCAGAATTTACATGTAAATTCCCAGTAGTGGCAAAAGGGTTCTTATTATTCCCAGTTAAACAATCTGCATGCTTTAACTAAACTGCAAAACTAATAGTTTGTTTCTGTACATATGCATGATTCTCTGGACTGTTGCTTTAAGCCAGGTCAGCGGATGGCTCGATGAAACTCTCAGCTCCTTCGGTCAGCAGATTGTTTCGCATGCGAAGATCCCATGACTGGCACATCAGCACGTGAAGAAGCCATTGCTGAAAGAGGCTGAAAGTTGGAATTGCCGACAAACCAATACTGGACCCATTTAAGATTGCATAATGTGTACTTCAGAGCTTTTGTCCAATTCTCCTGCTTGTTGAAACTTTGGGTGATTGTGTAGCTATCCAACTTGTCATTCTCAATTCTATTGGGCAAAAAAACAAAATGACCAACTCATTAAAATAGTAGCAATGGTCAATCAATGAATAAAGCCCACATCATGCAATTTAAATAGTCTCCAATTGTGGGACTAAACTAGTTCCACTACAACAATGCCAAAAACCAACCAAAATGTTAATGGACAAAAGGAAAAAGTTTCATTCCACAAAATAGCATATAATCATGGTGAACCAAAATCTCACTTGTCAAGAAAATTTTGTAAACCACGAGACTGCCCATGTAGCCAGAATTTTAGGATCTGATTTTGAAGTACATTAACTCATTTAAAATAGAGTCACAAAAGAAGAAAATTTTTGGGTGGACTCTTTTGTTTGGGCATGGTTAATGTGGACATACATTATCAGATTTGGGGACATACCAGATTTGGGGACCTCATACACGGATAGTATCTCATGTTCCAGCTTCATAAAACAAATTAAGGCCACTTCAAAACTATAAATTTCCAAACATTGAAAAATACTATCAGAGCATTCTTATTGCCAACACTAAAATGTCCATAGCCACAGAGAATTTGCCACTTATAAATTGTCTTGTAGCACCGCCAGACAGAATATCAGATTGATAATTTTGATCTTGTGAGAAGAACCCCAGGAAGGTATACACACAGTCTAGGATAAGAAATTTTGGCAGCACATGCTATAAGCAACAAATTCTGTTTTGCACTACACAGATCTTATAAAATCTCCAGTAAAAATTATAAATTCTTCCAGGATTAGTATATTCTACAGAACAATAAAATATTTACACTAAAAATGCTCCTCGAAGAAATAAAAAGAACATGCCAAGAAAAAATGTAATATATATTGCCAAAGATACACAAGGGGCAGGGCTAAATACATGTAAATCATTTGTAATTTAGTGCATAAGATAATGATGCAAGAGTATACATGCATGACTACAAATAGAACATGTTAATTGATAAAAAAATAGACAAGACTATGCACCTGAGGAATGAACTAAACAAGTGAAACTTGGCAGATGAAATAAGCAGTTTATGCAGCTCATTTGAAAAAAAAAACATCCTATAGGAGAATAACTTAAAACAGAGAATTTATCATTTTCCATAATCAGCTATAGAGAATCTAATTAAAGAGATAACCTACTTGTAGGGCAGTCTAAAGCATTTCTCAGGAGGTATATTATTTTCTTGGTCCTTCAGATTTGCAAATTCTGCAAACTCTTTGAGGCATGTCAAAAACAATGTCATTGCTTTGTCATAGCGAGTGCTCCAGAACAAATTCACAGGACCAAACCTGGCATCAAAAAAGATTAAATCTCAACATTTCCATGTAGGTAAACAACACCAAGACTACAAATTCAGGAGAAAGAGGTAATGGTGGATTTCAGTGAAGGCTTTGCACCACTTAGACAAAGACCAATGCCCACAGATTGCTTCCATGCATCTGGATTATTATGAAGAGTTTGTAAAATAAGTAGCACACTTAGCATATGAAAAGTGATATATTTCTGTGTTATGAGCCTGCCAGAAAATAAGCTAGACCCTTCAGTTGCTATAATCTTCCCCTCAGCAAAATCTAGGCCTCTTTGGTTGCACAATCTGATTCCATTATTTCTGATCAAAGTAATTTATGGATCTCATATAACCTACCTACTGAATAAAGGAAAAAAAATTATGGTTTAGGTCAGCTACTTAATCTTTTAATGAATCAATTGAATATTACAGCACACTATCCAGAAATGCTAATCTTAGATGCAAACAGTCCATAGCTTCATCATGAACACAACATATTTGTCCGATCATGTCCGCTAAAATTTCTTTCAGTTTTCTGATTCATCTATCAAGTTCAATATCCAAAGAAGTCTTAATCTACTAGCAGTACCAAGTTAACAGAAGTAATTAGTTATCATTTATGACTAAACATTTATTGTAGTCTGCTCTTATTTCACATGATCCAGTTATGCAAATACTAAAGAAACCTTAAGATCTGTAGCTATTATTTCATCTCCTCATATCACTATAGTGTAATAGAAAACACAACAAACTCCCAACGATGATAGACAAAGTAGTAAACTCAATAACTTTCTTAAGCAGTGGGGAGTTCAATAAAAGAACCAAGAACTAGTACTACAGGACAGCATAGAACATTGTGGTCGTGTAAGTCTTATGATATACAATGATGATATCTCTTTGGAAGACTTCACAAAATATAGCCATTTTTCCATCGACCGGAAATCTAGTGAATGAATTAACAGATAAAATTGACATGCGAAAGTGTAAAAATCTGTTTATAGAATAATTTAACAGAAAACAAGTGCCTTTGCATGTACCAGCAAAATCAGTAGACCTTCAAAAATTATGCAGAAGAGGTGAGAGTAACGTCACTTACAGGTCATATGTATTATTGTTATTGTCCATAATACGGGGATAGCTTCCCATCGGAAGAATCTTTATTCGATACCTACCAGATACAAGTTAAGGAACATGATGCATGTAACCATGAAGAAAATTGTCTATAGCTTGGATCAAGTTGCATGAGGCAAAAGCTGGAACGAAGAAAATACTAATATGCAGGATTGCAAAACATGCAGAATCAGAAGTATAGACCTGACACTATATCCAAAACATATGAAAAAAGGGAAGGATAAAAGCAGAGAAACGGTCCCCAAACATTTCAAGAGCAGAAAATTGGCATATGCATGCTCAACATATTAATGCATAGCATAAATCACAAAAATGCAAAGAAAAAAGTCTAAACAAAACTTATAACAATAGTGACTATTAAAAAACAATTAAGGTTTTCCTTGTGACTAAAAAACCAACCATAACCAGCAACCAAGGAAAATGTCACTTCATAAGATTGTCAAAAACTGTCAATAACCATTTGATGGAAAAAAAACAACAATGAAGACTGTCTATATCTGTAACCTTAAGGATAATGCACCAGATATTTTGTTGTCAATCAATATGGCAGCCATAAGTCTGCCATATAGCATGAATTAGTGTTGGTAGAAAATCATATTTGGATAATTGTCCCAAAATCCAACACTTCCTGGAAGGATATGTTCCAGTCATGCAAAGTAGAACAGCTTGTACATTCTTCATAAAGTCACTAAAAAAACAAAAAATTCATACCAACTCAACAAACATAAACTCAAAAAAGCCACAAATATGAAGAGTAAACTGGCTGAATTGGGCATCCACCATCAGATGTTAGCTTGAAAATAGGTTGAAAATGAAGCTATCTCAAAACTCTCAATTAAAACACATTTTTCAGAATAATCACATATTGACATATATGCTTTGCAACAACATAAAAACAACATGTAGTGAGCCAACAGATATAACTCAGTTGAAAGATACAGAAACTTTGGTCGAAAATGTTGAGCCATAGTATGAAGAAGAAGACATGCCTGGCCCCAAGCAGCATTTATTTCATCCCATTCAACCTGGAGATCAACAGAATGGTCAATGAAAAATGAAAACACAAGCCGGACAGAGTGCATAATGCATAACTCCGGCCAAAATTAAATGGTCAGTGATTGACAAGCAACGCAAAATTGCACCAAAATAAGAAAGGATCAAGAAAATAATAGAATAAATCTAACTAAGGAAAGTAAAACAAATTAATATGTGCTACCAATTTCTTAAATATAGTAAAACAGAATAGAAGTACTTAAGGAGCTTAATAAAGAATATGCAGAAACTTTTTACCCAGTCCTGGTGTAGCATACCGGTATCTTAGGAAGACGGCCAAGTCGAAAGTTGTTAATAGTTCCAAATTCTCCATCATGTGAAATAGAGAAAGCATCATTTAGCACATTGGTTCGCTTCAGTAAATCTAAGTGTGCTTGTGAAACTTCTATCTTGGCTAATAGAGCATCTCTCTCTTCCTGACATGTTGGAGAAAAACTTGGTGACAACCAAGATAAACAAAAAAATTCAACAACTATATAGTCTTAATACATGAAATATGTAATATATGTTTTCTAGACTATGACAGCCATATACTGAGGCCAAAGGCAACAGCCTGCCACAATTTTTTTCAAGAAAATTCAGCATCAGAGGAAAATATTATAATTTTTGAATCAGACAATACAAGAAACAAGATTAGTCAAGTTGCATATCAGACAATTATATAAAGTATCCTCAAAATCTGCATTAAGCTCCCAATAATCTTAAGCCAGGTGACTACTGGAGTAAAAAAATCAGTAACGTCTATATTATCTTTTCTATAGGAGTCCATAGTATCAAAGAAGATGGTTCTGCAATTGTAATTTACATAGTTAATTTACATACTGAAAGATAAAATAGTGATCTGCACAAAGGCCATGCAACACTGTCAACAACCAACAAAACCCAATGATCTATCCGACTAAAGCCACCATTATCAAAATCAGCTCTAACTAAGTTCACTACCACCAATTCTCATAAGAAAATTTACTATAAAATAAGCTCAACCACAGACAATTTGGACCAAGCAATCATAACTAGTCTCACCTTATTTAGATGCTTATGAAGGTCTTGAAGTCTAGATGCCAGATTACAAGCATGAACCTTGTGGTGTTTGTTTTATGTTATCATTTTAACCTCTGTTAAGAGAGCATCCCCAATAGTCATTATTTATGGTTATATGGAAAAAAAAATTTTGACAGTGCATGAGACCCCTGCCAATGTGGGGACTAAAAGAGTTGATACATGTCTTAATCTTGCATTTAGAGAGAATATTTTTATGACCAATCCTGGTACTATGATCAAAAGCATCATGACCATGGTACCAAAGGCTCACCTTTGATCATGGTCTATGAACACTTTGTTGATATACGTTTAAAGCCTTGGCAATATAATTAAGTACTTAAGGATGGAGAAATACACAAAGTCATGCTACTATTATATTCACCAAGAATTTCTTGCAAAAAGGTTTCTGAAGCCAATAACAACTCCACAAGCCTTACCAAAAATAAGACACCACATTTAGAAGCATTTTAACAAAATGAAAAAAACAGAAGCATGCATAGCCAACACTGGATCTATTTTGCTTTGCTATGAGAATAACTATTGAAAGGTGAAACTATTTGGGTCCTGGACACAAGCCTGAATAAAGCCACTGCTCTTGGACAGTATATAACAAATGATTATTGAGCTAAATGGAGACATAATCATAATGATGGAAGTTATTTTTATTCCAAAAGCAATATAAACTCATAACTGAAAATTTAAGGATTTTACAGAAAACAACCTGATGAGAAATCAGTTGGAATTGGAAGGAGTTGAACTCATGCCAATAGCTGTATAAGAAACAACAAAAACATCTCCAAGTTATTTAGTAGGAAAGGAAGGTATGAATTCAAATTAAATGAACATATGAACCCAAAATCTGAATTGATAGAGAGGGCTATAAGACTAGTTGAAGAAGGATTGAGGGTTTAAATTTTGTCCATGTAACAGTTCCAGTCTTGAGATCGCAAATGCAACATGAAAGCAAAAATTTTATGCATAGATTCACAATTCTGGACCCATCCACTGTGATCACATATAGATTCAAAGTTTAAAGACAAGGGTCCTGTATGGATAAGTTAATGTTGTTAACATGTCTGACTCCAAAGTTATTCATAGATTGACAATTTTGAATTCCATTTACTGTGGTTACAGGTCATAATTTAGCCAAGGGAAATTGTTTATATGAGCACAATGTTTTATTTTATGGTTTTAAAGCTACTAGGCTATGAATGCTTGTGTGGATAACTTGATAATGTTAATATGTCTGACTTCATATTTATTCACAGTAAAAGAAATGCCGCACTCTCCTTTGTGTTCAACTCCAGCTCTTCCTCCCTCCTCTCCTTATACCAAATGACAAAGTGTGGAAATTAAAATACATACCGCTCCTCTAACTCTTTAAACTCCTTGGATTTCACTTGTACCTCCTTCAGTTCAGCATTAACTTCCAAACGCTGCTTCTCAATTTCTTCAATTTCAGCCTGAAGTCTTCTCTCTTCTTCCCCAATCTAAAAGTGTTCGTATCAAAGATGCTTAGAAAAGATGAATTAATGAAATAACACAGCATAAAGTAATATAATTGTTATCACATTATCATTCATAGGCTTCTATTCTCATTAATCTAAACAACTTTATTGAACAGTAATCAACTATATTATGCGCAAATAAGATATAGTGAGATTTTATGTTGCCTATCAGTTGCTTTACATAGACCCTCCTTTTTTGGGCGAGACTGAAATTGAAAAAGATTTAATAATAAGCATGCACTGTCAAAATTATGGCTTAAGAAAGCATGATGGCTGGAACACATCTATGTGGCTGAATCAAATTGTGACATTATGACCTGTTATAATCTATCATAACATGACACAAACTATAGAAATTTTCAGAACCCTATTGTACCATCAAGTAATTCTATTGTTAACAATCTTGATGATTAAGATTCAGTGAACGAAGTCTCAGGATTCAACACTCCTAAGAGTATTGTTAAACTAGTCTAAATATATCATTCGATGTCACAATGAGTCACTTCTTAATTTAAGCCTCTTTTATCTTCTTCATATAATTGTTGAATCTTTTTGAAATTTTTTAAAATACATGTACAGAAAATCAATATGCTGGAGGAAAATAATGAGAAAGCAAATGCAACTTCAAACATTAAATATCAATCATATAAATGAATTTATCCATAATAAGATTTGATCCTGAAACTTAAGCATTAAGATCATAATGCAAGTCTCTGCTGATGAAGTTGTACTGGTTGTAGAATTAAACCTAAAGCAAAAGGAATGACACGAAAATATAGTAAACTTCTCATTTTTTTCACAGTCTCTATATATTCAGCACAAATATTCTCAAAAAAGGATTAACAAACCTTCCTGACAAGGCAACTTCAGAATTTAAGAGGCCTAAAATTTCCTGCTGGATCTAGGAAATATGCAACTTCTTTCTTCACTTGGATACATTATCTATAAGGGGAACAACTGCCAAGTATTCTTTTTCTGTTTCCCTAGGAATATGAATCTCAATTAAACCACCCTTCTTTTAATAAAAAGAGTACATCAGAAAAACTATATAATTCTATAGCAAAAGGTTCAGTAGGCATTCAGCTAGACCTTAGGGCCCTAAGAGGAGGATGACAAGTGAACTAATGTAATGTAATTGTTACCATATTTCAGTTCTTTTTATTTCTCAGATTCTTGAAATTGGCCAACTTTAGCTCTGACTATGACCATAATTTCTTCAGATGCAAGACCCTTTCTAGCATCCTGAGACCAGGACAGACCATCCATCAGGTTTTAGATAATCTAAGAAGAGGAGAAGACATGAAGAAGAAAGTTTCTCTTGAGTCTGTTTAGGTTTCTTTTTCAACATCATGCTCAAGTCACAATATGGATATGCATTAAAAGCCAAGCCAAAATGTAGACATTTGAGAGTTACCTTCGCTTTCTCTTGTAGAAAGTCGGCCTCACTAAGAACATCATAGGATTCCATTTCAAATTGTTTAAGGCATGCTTCATAGGATTTGATGTCTCGGTTCACATCTTCTACCTCTTTATCAAGTTTATCTGACAACAGTCTCATGCATTCCAAACAAAGAGGTTGCTCAACCTACAAAGAAGTGTATGAGAAATAAAGAAATGTTGCTTTAAAAACAGTAGACAAAGTATTTGAAGAAAGAGGTGTTTGAGAACTGGTAGTCAACTGCCAGTACCTGTGTCTGTGTAGTTGCAATATCAAATGCCCTTTTCAAGATTATGCTAGAGTGGAATCCTGGGCCATTGACCTGCAAACCACTGCTAGGACTTCCACCTTGGAACCGTTGTTGGGCTCCCCCCTCTTCAGGTGTCAACTCACTCTTGTACATTGAAGCAGCAGCAGGTGGTAACACAACATATGACTCCTCGATTGCCTTTGCAGAGTGGCTATTGTCTGGCTGTGGAGTAGTGCTTCGTGGGCGTGGAGGAACTCCATGACCCTGATATTTTTGTTTTGGTAGCACCACAAATGAATGATCCATTCGGCTAGCGCCCATCACGCTTCCCTGAACTGTGGAGGCTTGCATGCCTACATGCATCGATAGTGCAAATCTTAATTTTATGCCACGCATTTCAATCTATTTACTGAATACCAATACGCAAAAGATCACAAATTTTTAGCCAAAAGACGGTTCTTTCAAGCCTCGGTCCAAATTAACCTTATTGCTGCATTTTAGACGCCCAAACACTCTTCGCTCACAAGAAGGGAGCGAAGAAAACGAGGCTGATAACAATTTCAACCAGAGATCGAAGAGAAGAGAAAATGAGGCCGAAAATGTCGAGGAGGAAGAGAAACCCTAACCGGAGCGGGATGGGTCGTTGAAGAACTTGTCGGCGTAGGAATCGACGCCGACGACGCAGAGGGCGTGGTGGCAGTTCTGGCAGACCCCTATGGGGAGGTTGGGATCCATCGGGAAGCTCTTCCCCTTGTCTCCTCCTCCGATTTCGTCCTCCATCGGATTCGTCTTCCTTTTCCTCTTCCTTGCCCCTCGAGCGAACTCACCCTCGCACCACGAAGGCCGAAACCCCCAGCAAATCACCCTTCACGAAATCCGTGCAAACCTGAATTTTTTTATGCCGTCGCTGTTGGAACAAATCACCGTAAGTGAGAGAACCGCCTTATGGACACGGCTTATGTGGGGGCCCCACCGCGCCCCTCAAGGGCTTGGGTTGGGTAATGGCTGTGGGGCCCACATAAGCCGCGTCCTTAAGGCGGTACGCCTATTGCTCTCTCCGTCTCTCGATTCCAATCCCTCTCCCTCTTGACGCAATTAGGGCTTCTGTCGGGGATCCTCCGAATTGAAAACGTAGGATTCCTTCTGCGCATCCATGGCGATCTACCAGATCTTCGTCAAGCTTCTCGACGGTCGAACCCAATGCCTCCAGATCCCCTCCCCCACCCTCTCCGGCGAAACCCTAAGGCGCGATCTCGTCGCGAGAACCCGAATTCCCCTCCGATTCCTTCGTCTCGTCTCTGGATCCCGAGTAATCTCCGACGAAACCGTCATCTCGGCCTCGACTGACGGCCTCTTCCCCTCTGTTAGCCTTCTCCTCCGCCTTCCCGGTGGCAAGGGAGGGTTCGGCTCCCTCCTCCGTGGCGCTGCTACAAAGGCCGGTCAGAAGAAGACCAACAACTTCGACGCCTGCAGGGACATGAGCGGCCGCCGGCTTCGCCACGTGAACGCCGAGAAGAAGCTTGAGGAGTGGAAGGCCGAGGCCGAGGAGCGGAGGCTGGAGAAGCTAGCGGAGGATTTCCTGAAAAAGAAGGCCAAGGAGGTGAAGAAGAACTCGACAGCGGCCGTGGAGAAATACCTGGAGAAGTATAGAGAGGACGCAGAGAAGTGTATGGAGGAGGTAGAGGAGTCGGTGCGGCAATCCTTCTCGTTGTACAAGGAGTCTAAGCGTAAAATCTTGCCTTTGTCCGAGCCTTCTTCCAAGCGCTTGAAGATATGGTGAGTTTTGCGTTTTTTGGATTCTTTTGATTAAAAAAGAAGTATTTTTTAAATTTGTTCTTGTCACTCATTGTTCGATCTACTTGATTACCTAGGCTGGGAAAGAAAAAGATGGAAGACAGTGATAGTGATACAGATGACAGCGAACACGAAGACGAAGATGATGATAGTGATAATGTAGATGAGAAATCTGTAGTACTTGATGATGGAAATTGTTTGAACCAAAGCAAGGTAGATGAGGATGGCACAGCATCAGGTTCCTTTTCTGGTGCTGATTCTGATGACGAATCATCTGGTGGTGGTTCTGCAAAAAGCAACATCGATGAGCTAAATGGAGATGGTATCTTGAGTTCACCAGCGGTTGAACAGGTGTCTGGAAGTGGAGACAGTAACTCAGGATCAGATGAAATTGATGCAGGCAAAGCTGGAGCACCTGAAGAAGTTAAGGATGTTGTGGTTTCTGCTGTGGAAGAGGCGCCAAAGGCAAGCGAGTACAAATTAGAAGTGGAGAGTCAACCTGAATCAGCACAGAAAGTACCTGAGCTGGTCAATAAGGAAACAGTTATTGAGAGCACCAATGTGTCCAGTCCAGAGGAACTACTGAACTTTGACAATTATGACTCAGCAGCAGAATTGGAGGTATAGCTGTGATGTTCTAATATTATACATCCTTTTCCCATGTTTTTTATATGTCTGCTAATGTTTAACTTTTAAATGTGTAGAACTAACATCAATGCTTGCGTTGGAGAATCTGCTTAAAACAAGGCTTAAGTATATGAGATCAAGTACCTTAGCTCTAGCTGACTGTTATGGCTTATTGAGATAAACAGGCCTATGCTATCCTTATTAATATTTCACAAAGTAATATAATGCAATGTTGTGGAAATAGACTTGTATTAATTGGTATCTCTGGAACTTTGGTTTCTCGAGTATCTCGAGACATAATTGTGTTGACAAAGCTCCATCGACATACAAGAATCTTTATAAGCTTATATAACAAAGAAATGCTAGTGGCAACTTTCGTTTGGGATGAACTTATCACTTAAGTGTATTAGCATGAAGCATAATGCTGTTTAAGAAGCTAGCCAACATATAAAAAATCCTGATAAGCTCATTTGAGTAATTTGAATAAAATATAAGAGAAGTTATTCTTTATGCTTCTTGGGCATGATTATATTAGTTTTGCTAGGTGTCAGTGATTCTGGTACAGTTGTTTTTGGATCTAGGTTCAAATACATAAGACCTAATGTTGGTTTCATTATGAATTACAAGAGATATGTGAGAAGTTAGCTGCATTATATGGCCACATAATGTGGTAGCCAATTAATTACATATTGTTTTTGTTATAGTTTAACAAATTCATGATTGTCACTTCATTGAAAAATAAAAAAAATAGGAGTGTTGGCATAGTCAAGATCTTAGATTCTGTGTGGAATAGTCCTAAAAACACTAACCCAATCACATTATCTAGTTGGATATGATATATAGGTCAGTACTTCGTTTTACAGGAACTAGTACCCAACAGTTGGAAAGCACCTACTGGTCTGATCATGGATGAGAAGAAATGGCAATCAGAATAATTTTTCTTGCACCTGTTGGAATGAGTCAATACTCTGGATGAAACTAAATGCCAATATAGATGATTGTTATAGGGTAGCAGCAGACTTACCAACCATGTAGTGACAATTATTTTCCCTTTACCATACAAACTAGTGTTACCACTTCTACTCTGTCTAGATATAATTGCTATTCGATACAAAAATGCATTTCTCCATATGAACGATATGCAAGTTTGTTCCTTGATCCAAAATTATTTCCCCATGGGTCGTTTACTTGGATAGTTGGTTGCTTTTTTTTTTAAGTCGCCATTTTTGAAACATGTAATTTGCTTATAAATGGTGGTTTCAGGTGCTTGGTATGGAACGGCTGAAATCACTGCTGCAGAAGCATGGACTTAAATGTGGTGGTACCTTGCAGGAGCGTGCTTCAAGGCTTTTTCTGCTGAAAACAACTCCACTGGAAAAGTTGCCCAAGAAGGTTCTAGCTAAATAGACAAGAGTCAAGAGGGACATCTGTGTGACCACCACTCTACTACATATCTTTGATGCTCTTTTATCATGCATATCATATATTCTTCATAGTATAGGGCATTATGGTTGAGAATTACCATCTAGTGTTGACATGTTTTGACGTCATCTTGCAACTAATGCTGTAATCTGTGAATGGTTTCTAAGCATCGTGAATTTATGTGATCGAATGAACAAAGTTGACTGTAATCTTTTGCTGTATCATTTTGTTTGTGCCTTCTGGATTTTGTACATACGTAGGAAATTCTGTTTATGCAGTTCCAACATTGTTATGGTTGAATACTTCTTCTACCCCAAACGACTGGGCCACATAAGTGCCTTGTTATGTTCTTAAAACTGATTTGATCTTGCTTCGTTATCGTGATTTTTCCAAGTTATCAATGAGCAGTTTAGTTCAGCTGGCCATTCTAAATATATTACTCCATATTGTTATCTGTATTGTGACGGCTTACTGTAGTCGTCAGGCTGTGAAGAAACCATGTTTCGTGTTTCTGCTTTATGGTCTGTAATGTCTTCATGGTCATTATGTGACTTTGTGATGATTCCACTTGCAGCCTCGTCGATGCAGTGATCATATCAGCGATATCAATTATATAAATAATATAAAATAACTATTCTTATATGAATTGTAGAATACATCCGATGTCGGTCGAGCAAAAGCAATTTGGAAACAAGCGAAAATGCTTTTAGTTTTTGAGATATATGTTTAAGTCGAGTTTTGCATGTTCTCGCGGCTCTCATTTCCAAAATGTCCAGAGAGACCGTATTGATTTTGGATGAGAATTATAAAGGTTTTAATATACTTCAAAATAAAATATAATAAACGTTTTAATTTTTTTCTTTTCTACTTCATCTTAAATTTAAGTCTAAATATTTTTAAAAAATCATATAATATTTTATTATGAAATAAATAGAAAAAGATATTATTTAGTTATAATATTTTTAATGGAGCTACAATGTTTTTGGTTCAACAATAAAAATAATTAAAACTCCGTTGAAAAAGCTGTAAATTAAAAGTATTATAATATTGATTTAGCTTTATTCAAAGACATTATAGTACCGATTTAATTCAAACTAGATTTTGATGAAAATTCACCTTTAAAGGGTATTTTTGATCTTTTCAAAACGGCAGGAACATTATTTGGATTTACAAAAATACAAAATTTGGGGTTTTTTCCCAGAAATATAAATTCACCACTAAATAGACGTCTGGTATTCAAACGCCGCGTCGGCGGGAAACATTCGATCCGCACCACGCGATCGTCCTCATCCCCGGCCCCGCTTCTCTCCCATCTCACTCGAAAGGAATCGATGGCACACAACGGCGGATGCATTCGATGATGAGGAAGAAGAGAGGGCAGCCGATCAACGTTCCGAGGATCCGGTAAGCATGGTTCGCAGATTCGATTCGCGCTTGTCCTCGTTTCAATCGATTACGCGATTGCTTTAGATTCGCTTCCGTATGTAATTTATCGCTGTTGAGTTGGATCATCGGAACCTTGGAAAAAGTATAGCATCGGGTCTTCTCCTTGATAGATAATCCGTTTCACTCTCTTCTTCGAAAAATGCAATACATTCCTGGAGATCATTTTAGCCAGAAGGGCAGATGTTTGAGCAATTCTTATTCTCAAGCGAAACTGCAAGTAAATGCTCTGTGCTGATTTTGATTGTTGATTTTAGAGGTATATGAGTTGATAATGTTAGGTACTTGTACATACAGAACCAGCACTTAAAGCCGGTTGATCGACACATGTGGACCTTGAAAGTACTTTATACTTCGTTGACAGATGTCATTATAGTTGTTAATTAATTGATCTTGCATCATCTTCATCCTTTTGAAACCAAGCAGTTCGTGAGGGACTTATATTCTCCAAATTTTCTATGGTCTGTAGTCATTTTTCCTCGCAAAATACAGACAAAGGATGTAATTAGGAAATCTGAGAGTCAACACTCGGCTTATGTATTTTCAACAAATTATGACATATTGCCTTAATTCAGCATGATGTTGTATGTGTTTCCTTTAAAACAGCGGCCTATTGTATGAGGCTCTCGCCGATTCTGGATCTGGGGAGGGACAGCATACAGTCATGTCTGTTAAAATAGGGAGATTATTTGCATGACTCACAAGTTGGTCGCCTAAGTTGCAAATGAGCACTGTAAACATGCAGTCTCCATGTTTTCTCTTTGCTACTTTGATATAGTTCGACTTAGATGGTCTGAACAAGATACTACTGATACTAGATACACTTCTGCATCTATTCTTTTCAGTAATCTTTCTAAGTTCTGTGAACTCTTCCATGAACATATCAAGCTTTATCAGCATCTTGCATTATCAATTGAAGAGAAGGGATGGAACTCAAACTCAACTACAGATTTTGCTAGTTGGCCTTACACTATGTGCCCACATACTTTATTAGTGGCCCAATTACTGGTCTGGATATTAGTGTTATACAGAACCAATTTTAGGCCTCCTAATTTATTTATCAATTAGTACTGTTTTCTGATGGCTCCAGTCTATTTGATCTCTTTCTCATTGCGTCCTTGGCAACTGTTTGTTATTTGTCTGAAACTGTATGCATTTATCATATGTTTGTTTGCGATATCTGACAATATGCTAGCGGACATGTAGTTACGTGCATTGCTGTTACATAGACTAAGGTAAACATGTTTCCGAGTGTGAGTACTAGCATTTGCTGTTAACTGTCATCAAATGGACATATTCTGTTCTGCTTCAATAATTTATTAATACATCTGTTCCATGGATGTTGGTTCAAGATGCATGGCCTAATTTATGGATGAACAATATGAAGATCATATGGAGTATAATATTTTTTCTTAGTTCCTAGAGGCCTTATTGGGCTTTTCTGTGGCTCTGTGCTTTTCTTATTGTAGAGCTTTTTACTTGGAAAATATATTACAAAATAGTTATGATAATAAGTATCAATGTTTATGTTAACTTGCATATGACAGAGTCAAATTGGAATATAAGTGTCACGTCCCGATAGGTTAACTGGTCTATCAATTTAATTGAGTTCAAACTATTAGTCAAAATACTTAAGTTAAAATTGATAGTAATATATCTATCAGACCCTTATAAGTAATTTTAATCTTACCGGGACTAATCGGAAATGTTATAATATCTAACACTGAAGGGCTTGACATTCTAGTCAAGGACCAACATAAATTAGATCAAACCCTAGCATGGTGTATATGAGTCATAGCCCGGTAGTGGTTCCACGCCATAATAAGTCTTCTGACTCCATCCATAGATAGTCCTTTTCCACTCGAGTCTCTCATCATGTCCTAATACTAGATCAGCTTTGATACTATTTCTCACAATTCAATTTTGATGGGCTAACTAGTCTATCGATTTCGTTAGATCTAAATCATTGATCAAAATACTTAAGCTGAAGTTAATAGTAATACACCTATCATGTTCTTATAAATCAATCTTAATCTTACCATTACCCATTATATAGAATTAATTGACATATTACAATAAGTCATACTCTCTACGACCTATTGATACTACTGTTAGCTTATTTGTATGCATTCGAGGAATAAATTTTGGTGTAGTTTAACATCAGCATTATGATATTAGAAAAAAAATGGATAGTAATATTACTCCTGCAAACTCATATGTTAGATGAGAACACTACGAGGAATTTGTCAGATTTCTGGTCTTTACTTGCTCTGAACAATTAAATACATAAAGAAGCATTGAAGAGTCGACTGGGGTATTACCGATTACAGTCTCATATTTTCTTGCAGGTGTAGAAAAGATAGATCAAGAAAAGGAACACCTGTAGATGGGCAAGAGGAATTTAAAGCAATGTTTAGGAGAAGAAACAAATCCTTGTGAGTATCCTCCAACATTCAAACTCCTGTTTCGAATAGTCAATCTTGATGCCTTGGGATCTTTTTTCAGCATTTTAGCTTTAATAATATATCTGCTTTGTTAAACTATTGTTGACCTTTAGTCAATGTTCCATAGGATGGAGATGGTTATTCTAGATTGCTTTGTTAAACTATTGTTGACCTTTAGTCAATGTTCCATACTTATTAGCTTGATCAAACCGTTCGTTCTTACTAATATAATTCAACTCAATATTAATGTTGTTTACCATGAAAGAAACCAAAAAAGTTGTTCTTGTCGAAAGACTTCTGAGCAAACAATTCATAGAAAACTAGATATGCATGGATCAGTCTGACCATTTTCTTTTTTTAGTGTACTGACCTATCAGCATTTATGGTAAATTTGGGGTTTTCCGTCTGAGATCTAAATGATGTGAAAGCTAGTGAAACCAAACTCCATGTCGTGGCAAGTTTCTAATTAACCTCATTATACTTGCTTGAAATTTGTGTCAGCCGTTTAGGTTCCATCTGTTTTAAAGGCCTGTTGTAATAATGAAATGGTTTTATCTGACGTTACCTAAACAAGTTTCTATAGCATGACACATGTTCATCGAATGCTTAGAACCTTTTAGAAGTCCAAGGTATTGTTTCATACATGACATTTTAAGGAAAGTGGGCTGAGATTTTGATCTTAAGGGATGAAAGGGAAAAAGGAACAAAAACGACTCATCATTCCCTTTCAAAGAAGCAGCAATGTTGCCCGTGAGAGTAGCGTAGATAAATAAAGAAAACCATCAACTATATATGCTTTAAGCCAATGAGTAACCGTTTAGTGCAATTACCACACTTAATGATAGCAATATGGAAGCTAATCGATTGTATGCTTGTCGGCTGCTTATCGGTAAAAGCTCCATAGATATAGTCTTTTACGGTAGATGACGTTTTTGGTCGAGCATACATTTCAACTGTGACTACATATAAATGTATTGATTGTCTACATATAAATATACATTTCATCCTACATATAAACGTCTGATATCATTTGTGTCAATAAATACCAGTCAGTATGTATTGATTCAATTAGCTTTTGAAATCTTGCCTAATAGGATTGTATTCTTTATGGTCGATGACGTTCTTGGTCAAGCATGCATTTCATCTGCATGCCATGCATGGCAATTACCAACATATTAGACTTTGTCAATCTTAGTATGTATTGTGTCGGGTTGCACAATGGGTATGACCGGGTCAAAACATGAAAGCTAAAGGTCAAGTTGAATCTCCATAGATGGGGCCCTCAATCGTATTCAATCTACACGAGACACGACTAAAAGTGTTTTTCTTCTCACTCTTCTTGCGAAACGCGGGGGTAACTTTTAGAAATTGATCAGAATATTTAGTTTTACATTGATTCTTTATTAAAACTAAGGGTTTATAAGTTGCACGGTTCATTCTCATTTTTAGAGATATTTTTTAAGGTTCGCTAAGTCCTGAAAGAATAAAACTGTATTAGCGTATCTAAAACGAATAATTCTTGACGAACCTATAGAATAATACTAGAACGGGAATCGTGAGTCATTGGCTCCCCTGCAGGAGAAGCATTGATAATGATATTTAACCTCATATTGATTGAAGAGTAAGAGAACCAAAGATTTATAAGTCTATTGATATACTTTTATTCTCGAAGGTGATTTTTGAAAGATTTATAACTCTGTCGGATTACTCTTACCTTCAGAGATATTTTTTGAAATTCACGAGTCTCAAAAGAATAAAATCATATGAGATGTATTTTGGGATTCAAAAGAATAAAAATCATATGAGGTTCATTACATGCATCTTTTATCATTATTAAGATTTTTAAGAGAGTCTTTATTAAATTAAAAGTTTTTATTTTTTATAAATTTTATAAAATATTTTTGGATCTTCCTTTGGTTCTCGCATCATCAATATTATTTGTCACATTTTTTTTAATTACAGTTATCATCAATTCAATAGCTAATTTTATTGTTAATATCATTAAATTGATTTGAAACCATGTACCCTCACCTGCAAGTCTCTTGCCAAGTTATAAATATGGAGAAGTCATGCATCTCTTTCGGAAACGACCGCCACCCACCAACCAATTTATTTAGACGCCACAAAAACCCAACACGTCCTCGAGCCCACAGCAACCATGAACTGAGATAATCTTTTTGTTGGGTAAAACGTCGTAGGTTTATCGTGAGGGAGGGAGGGTAACAAA